>NC_056432.1:72030408-72330408 GCF_018296145.1 Oncorhynchus tshawytscha
AGGGAGGGAGGGAGGGAGGGAGGGAGGGAGGGAGGGAGGGAGGGAGGGAGGGAGGGAGGGAGGGAGGGAGGAGGGAGGGAGGGAGGGAGGGAGGGCTGACTGGCTCTGCTCTGTGGGGAGGGAGGGAGGGAGGGAGGGAGGGAGGGAGGGAGGGAGGGAGGGAGGGAGGGGAGGGAGGGAGGGAGGGAGGGAGGGAGGGAGGGCTGACTGGCTCTGCTCTGTGGAGGGAGGGAGGGAGGGAGGGAGGGAGGGAGGGAGGGAGGGAGGGAGGGAGGGAGGGGGAGGGAGGGAGGGAGGGAGGGAGGGAGGGAGGGAGGGAGGGAGGGCTGACTGGCTCTGCTCTGTGGAGGGAGGGAGGGCTGGCTCTGCTCTGTGGAGGGAGGGAGGGAGGGCTGGGTGGCTCTGCTCTGTGGAGGGAGGGAGGGAGGGGGAGGGAGGGAGGGAGGGAGGGAGGGAGGGAGGGAGGGAGGGAGGGGGAGGGAGGGAGGGCTGACTGGCTCTGCTCTGTGGAGGGAGGGAGGGAGGGAGGGAGGGAGGGCTGACTGGCTCTGCTCTGTGGAGGGAGGGAGGGCTGGCTCTGCTCTGTGGAGGGAGGGAGGGCTGGGTGGCTCTGCTCTGTGGAGGGAGGGAGGGAGGGAGGGAGGGAGGGAGGGAGGGAGGGAGGGCTGACTGGCTCTGCTCTGTGGAGGGAGGGAGGGAGGGAGGGAGGGAGGGAGGGAGGGAGGGAGGGAGGGAGGGAGGGAGGGAGGGAGGGAGGGAGGGAGGGAGGGAGGGAGGGAGGGAGGGAGGGAGGGAGACTGGCTCTGCTCTGTGGAGGGAGGGAGGGCTGGCTCTGCTCTGTGGAGGGAGGAGGGAGGGCTGGGTGGCTCTACTCTGTGGAGGGAGGTAGGGAGGGCTGGGTGGGTGGCTCTGCTCTGTGGAGGGAGGGAGGGAGGGCTGGGTGGCTCTGCTCTGTGGAGGGAGGGAGGGAGGGCTGGCTCTGCTCTGCGCAGGGAGGGAAGGCTGGGTGGCAGTGGCATGATGTGACACTCATCACGGATGGCTGGAGAGGCCTGCTGGCTACTGGCACAGACAGCTGCAGGGGCCACTGTCACACACAGTCTGAAGTCAGGCCAGGGGAGCGGCCCCTGCCTGGGTCACATGGGCTGGCCTCTCCACTGCCACTCAGGCTGTTTCACGTTCTCCACCTTTCTCCTGAAGGTTATACTTGCACACTTTCTTACATTGATTTTACAATGGTAGAAACTCCCAATGCTTTTACATCCATGACGAGGAGTGTCCAAATGTATCCCGAGTAGATACAGTACAAACCTTGAGGAAGGGGACCAGGTAGGGCTGAGGAGACGACTTGAGCTCTGACTGCAGTCTGTTGGTGAACTCCTCAGGCTCAATCTTAGCATCCTGTGAGCAGGAGAAGGGAGGTTTATTAACCCTGTCAGCTCCTTGTTATGTGATGTGACACACTTGTACAACAGAGAGCAGAGCATGTGATTGAGGCGATGTGCAATGTGATTTCTGAGCACATTGAGATGAGGTGAAATCACCTCAACGACGGTGTTGATATTGATTTACATTTTAACATGCCCCTGGGATACATATCATTAACAACTCTGAATAAATAATATCCTACACAACAGCATCACTCTGGATCATGTTAGAGTTTAATGCTGCCATCTAGAGATGAAGAAATACATTACATCACACAACCTGTCAACATCAGAAATATTCTTCCTCCACTCTTTGGCTCCCCATAGGAGAACCATTTTGGTTCCAGGTAGAATTAATTTGGGTTCCATGTGTAAAGGGCTCTACCTAGAATCAAAAGGGTTCTTCAAGGGGTTATCTTATTTGGACAGCCAAAGAACCCTTTTCGGTTCTATATAGTACCTTTTTTTCTAAGAGTGTAGGGCAAAGAAAGTATCATTCCATGTTTCTCTGTTGATAACATAGTAATGTAGAGATAATGTAGAAACAATGTAATGATGTGGTAATGTAGAGGTAAAATAATGAGTTACGGTAGTGAGACTCACCAGTAGATCCTGGACCAGTGACTTGACATTTTTGGAGGTCTCAGGTGACGGAGAGTTGTGGGAGGCCAGCTTTATCAGGGTGGCCAAGAAGTTCTTACACTTCTTCACATTCTCCTGCATCTCCTAGGAAATTGCAAATTCAATAAGCATGTAAAGATATGATTTTATCAATAAATATGTAGGACACTTTATCGTTCAGTGTTTGTGGATCGGAGTGGACACCGGGGAAGAGTCTGTGAGTGTACAGTGGGGCAAAAAAGTATTTAGTCAGCCACCAATTGTGCAAGTTCTCCCACTTAAAAAGATCAGAGAGGCCTGTAATTTTCATCATAGGTACACTTCAACTATGACAGACAAAATGAGAAAATAAAATCCAGAAAATCACATTGTTGGATTTTTATGAATTTATTTGCAAATTATGGTGGAAAATAAGTATTTGGTCACCTACAAACAAGCAAGATTTCTGGCTCTCACAGACCTGTAACTTCTTCTTTAAGAGGCTCCTCTGTCCTCCACTCGTTACTTGTATTAATGGCACCTGTTTGAACTTGTTATCAGTATAAAAGACACCTGTCCACAACCTCAAACAGTCACACCCCAAACTCCACTATGGCCAAGACCAAAGAGCTGTCAAAGGACACCAGAAACAAAATTGTAGACCTGCACCAGGCTGGGAAGACTGAATCTGCAATAGGTAAGCAGCTTGGTTTGAAGAAATCAACTGTGGGAGCAATTATTAGGAAATGGAAGACATACAAGACCACTGATAATCTCCATCGATCTGGGACTCCACGCAAGATCTCACCCCATGGGGTCAAAATGATCACAAGAACGGTGAGCAAAAATCCCAGAACCACACGGGGGGACCTAGTGAATGACCTGCAGAGACCTGGGACCAAAGTAACAAAGCCTACCATCAGCAAGGGCATTGAAGATGAAATGTGGCTGGGTCTTTCAGCATGACAATGATCCCAAACACACCGCCCGGCAACAAAGGAGTGGCTTCGTAAGAAGCATTTCAAGGTCCTGGAGTGGCCTAGCCCGTCTCCAGATCTCAACCCCATAGAAAATCTTTGGAGGGAGTTGAAAGTCCGTGTTGCCCAGCAACAGCCCCAAAACATCACTGCTCTAGAGGAGATCTGCATGGAGGAATGGGCCAAAATACCAGTAACAATGTGTGAAAACCTTGTGAAGACTTACAGAAAACGTTTGACCTCTGTCATTGCCAACAAAGGGTAATTAACAAAGTATTGAGATAAACTTTTGTTATTGACCAAATACTTATTTTCCACCATAATTTGCAAATAAATTCATTAAAAATCCTACAATGTGATTTTCTGGATTTTTCCCCCTCATTTTGTCTGTCATAGTTGAAGTGTACCTATGATGAAAATTACAGGCCTCTCTCATCTTTTTAAGTGGGAGAACTTGCACAATTGGTGGCTGACTAAATACTTTTTTGTCCCACTGTATGTACATGTGTTTGTGTGTGAGGCTATGCCCACTATGCCCAGCTGTGTGGGGCCATGGCCATGGTAGAGACACAGCCAGCCTGCTGGCAGCTGTGACAGCACTGGGGCTTGAGGAGCCTAACCAGCCCAGAGAAGGCCTGCAGACTGGAGCAGAGCAGAGTACAGACCTGGGAGATGACAGAGGCTCCTGGGGCTACAGGGACGCTGGTCTGTGGGGGCAGGGCTGGCTGTAAGGCAGCCTGGGCCCCAGCCTGGACCTGGGGGGTCATTACCACGGGGGCCTGTTGGGGAGCCGTCACTGCCACAGCCGGAGCCATGGGGCCCTTCTGGAAGAGCAAGGAGCAAACAGAGAGATAAACAGGACGTGAAGGGAGCTTCCAGCAAGGCCACAGAGAACAGGAGGGAAACAGCATGGCGCTCCTGTCACATCGGGTGTCCTGACTTCTGTGGACATTGCTGAACAGAGAGGAGGGGAGGAGAGGGGACTGGGGGACATTCAAGCAAAACAGCTCCTCCCAATAATGATGTACCTGACTAGAAAACCCTAAACATACCAGTAATCCCCCACCTGTGTCCCCCCACTGGTCTTGGACAAAACTCTGTAAAGTTCCAGCAATAGACAAATAATTCAATTTTGACTGAATTTATCATTCAATAATTAACACTCTACTCTGTTAAAAGGGTCAGATGGGATGCGCCCAGATTAGAAACATTTGTAAGTTTGTGTTGGTAAAGAGGTGAGGAGGCGGACGACGACGAAAAGGAGGAGAAAGGGGAGAAGGAAGAAGAGGAACAGGATGAAGGGATGGGTAGAGGAGGAGGGTCTGAGAGGGATGGAAGGCTGGGAAGTTCTGAAGTGGAGAGTCTGCTCACAGAAGGTGGCACAGTGGAGGAGGAGATCTGGAGGACAGGACTAGAAGTGGGAGAGGGAGACGGCACCATCTTGGCCTGGACAGGAGGAGGACATGGCCGAATAGCCTGAGAGGTCACAGGAGACTGCAGAAAATAAACAGAGAGAAAGAAAAAGAGACAGGGTCAGTGCAGGAGGAGGGGCGGTGAGACAGGGTCAGTGCAGGAGGAGGGGCGGTGAGACAGGGTCAGTGCAGGAGGAGGGGCAGTGAGACAGGGTCAGTGCAGGAGGAGGGGCGGTGAGACAGGGTCAGTGCAGGAGGAGGGGCGGTGAGACAGGGTCAGTGCAGGAGGAGGGGCGGTGAGACAGGGTCAGTGCAGGAGGAGGGGCGGTGAGACAGGGTCAGTGCAGGAGGAGGGGCGGTGAGACAGGGTCAGTGCAGGAGGAGGGGCGGTGAGACAGGGTCAGTGCAGGAGGAGGGGCGGTGAGACAGGGTCAGTATAGGAGGAGGGGCGGTGAGACAGGGTCAGTGCAGGAGGAGGGCGGTGAGACAGGGTCAGTGCAGGAGGAGGGGCGGTGAGACAGGGTCAGTGCAGGAGGAGGGGCGGTGAGACAGGGTCAGTGCAGGAGGAGGGGCGGTGAGACAGGGTCAGTGCAGGAGGAGCACGGGGAGACAGGGTCAGTATAGGAGGAGGGGCAGTGAGACAGGGTCAGTGCAGGAGGAGGGGCGGTGAGACAGGGTCAGTGCAGGAGGAGGGGCGGTGAGACAGGGTCAGTGCAGGAGGAGGGGCGGTGAGACAGGGTCAGTGCAGGAGGAGGGGCGGTGAGACAGGGTCAGTGCAGGAGGAGGGGCGGTGAGACAGGGTCAGTGCAGGAGGAGGGGCGGTGAGACAGGGTCAGTGCAGGAGGAGCGCGGGGAGACAGGGTCAGTATAGGAGGAGGGGCAGTGAGACAGGGTCAGTGCAGGAGGAGGGGCGGTGAGACAGGGTCAGTGCAGGAGGAGGGGCGGTGAGACAGGGTCAGTGCAGGAGGAGGGGCGGTGAGACAGGGTCAGTGCAGGAGGAGGGGCGGTGAGACAGGGTCAGTGCTCGAGGAGGGGCGGTGAGACAGGGTCAGTGCAGGAGGAGGGGCAGGTGAGACAGGGTCAGTATAGGAGGAGGGGCGGTGAGACAGGGTCAGTATAGGAGGAGGGGCAGGTGAGACAGGGTCAGTATAGGAGGAGGGGAGGTGAGACAGGGTCAGTGCAGGAGGAGGGGCAGGTGAGACAGGGTCAGTATAGGAGGAGGGGCAGGTGAGACAGGGTCAGTATAGGAGGAGGGGCGGTGAGACAGGGTCAGTATAGGAGGAGGGGCGGTGAGACAGGGTCAGTGCAGGAGGAGGGGTGGTGAGACAGGGTCAGTATAGGAGGAGGGGCGGTGAGACAGGGTCAGTATAGGAGGAGGGGCGGTGAGACAGGGTCAGTATAGGAGGAGGGGTGGTGAGACAGGGTCAGTATAGGAGGAGGGGCAGTGAGACAGGGTCAGTAAAGGAGGAGGGGCGGTGAGACAGGGTCAGTATAGGAGGAGGGGTGGTGAGACAGGGTCAGTATAGGAGGAGGGGCAGTGAGACAGGGTCAGTATAGGAGGAGGGCGGTGAGACAGGGTCAGTATAGGAGGAGGGGCAGTGAGACAGGGTCAGTATAGGAGGAGGGGTGGTGAGACAGGGTCAGTATAGGAGGAGGGGCGGTGAGACAGGGTCAGTATAGGAGGAGGGTTGGTGAGACAGGGTCAGTACAGGAGGAGGGGCGGTGAGACAGGGGCAGTATAGGAGGAGGGGCAGTGAGACAGGGTCAGTATAGGAGGAGGGGCAGTGAGACAGGGTCAGTATAGGAGGAGGGTTGGTGAGACAGGGTCAGTATAGGAGGAGGGGCAGTGAGACAGGGTCAGTATAGGAGGAGGGTTGGTGAGACAGGGTCAGTATAGGAGGAGGGGCAGTGAGACAGGGGCAGTATAGGAGGAGGGGCAGTGAGACAGGGGCAGTATAGGAGGAGGGGCAGTGAGACAGGGGCAGTATAGGAGGAGGGTTGGTGAGACAGGGTCAGTATAGGAGGAGGGGCAGTGAGACAGGGGCAGTATAGGAGGAGGGGCAGTGAGACAGGGTCAGTATAGGAGGAGGGTTGGTGAGACAGGGTCAGTATAGGAGGAGGGGCAGTGAGACAGGGTCAGTATAGGAGGAGGGGCAGTGAGACAGGGTCAGTATAGGAGGAGGGGCGGTGAGACAGGGTCAGTATAGGAGGAGGGGCGGTGAGACAGGGGCAGTATAGGAGGAGGGGCAGTGAGACAGGGTCAGTATAGGAGGAGGGGCGGTGAGACAGGGTCAGTATAGGAGGAGGGGCGGTGAGACAGGGTCAGTATAGGAGGAGGGGCAGTGAGACAGGGTCAGTACAGGAGGAGGGGCGGTGAGACAGGGTCAGTATAGGAGGAGGGCGGTGAGACAGGGTCAGTATAGGAGGAGGGGCAGTGAGACAGGGTCAGTACAGGAGGAGGGGCGGTGAGACAGGGGCAGTATAGGAGGAGGGGCAGTGAGACAGGGTCAGTATAGGAGGAGGGGCAGTGAGACAGGGTCAGTATAGGAGGAGGGGTGGTGAGACAGGGTCAGTATAGGAAGAGGGGCGGTGAGACAGGGTCAGTACAGGAGGAGGGGCGGTGAGACAGGGTCAGTGCAGGAGGAGGGGCGGTGAGACAGGGGCAGTATAGGAGGAGGGGCAGTGAGACAGGGTCAGTATAGGAGGAGGGGCAGGTGAGACAGGGGCAGTATAGGAGGAAGGGTGGTGGGACAGGGTCAGTATAGGAGGAGGGGCAGGTGAGACAGGGTCAGTATAGGAGGAGGGGCAGTGAGACAGGGTCAGAGGTGGGGGGGTGAAGAAGGAGAGAGAGAATGACAAATAGAGAGGGGACAGAGAGAAAACACAAAAGCAATGTGCCTTCAAGACTAGGAGAAGGAGAAGTGCAACATGCCCTGAAGACGTGGAGGAGAAAGGTCATTATAGTAGGAAGTGACAGTAAATCACTGTGGATCCACAGGATGAAACAGAGAGGATCTGATCTGATCCTGAGATGAACAGAAGAGAAAACACTGTGATGCTGATTCCGAGGGTGAGGTACAGTAATACTATTCAATGGGAAGGACTAAATAAGTTCCTCTAATGCAATGAGGGTCACAACTAATATGAATGAATCAGTGTCCTTAAAATGTTGTCTTTTTTATTAACCCCTTCTTATCCCCAATTTCGTGGTATCCTATTGGTAGTTACAGTCTTGTTTCATCGCTGCAACACAGTAACACAGTACAGTCCTTTACTAGACAATCCAGATTATTGTATCCACTGTCACGACAGAAGCCTCTCTTCACAGCACCAGGGCAGACAGTGAGAGGGAGGGCTGGGCACTACCAAACACAGTACCAATGCTGGTGGGAGGGAAAAAATGAACATAGTACCATGCTGGTGGGAGGGAAAAAATGAACACAGTACCATGCTGGTGGGAGGGAAAAAATGAACACAGTACCATGCTGGTGGGAGGGAAAAAATGAACACAGTACCATGCTGGTGGGAGGGAAAAAATGAACACAGTACCATGCTGGTGGGAGGGAAAAATCTAACACAGTACCATGCTGGTGGGAGGGCTGGGTACTAACTAACACAGTACCATGCTGGTGGGAGGGCTGGGTACTAAGTAACACAGTACCATGCTGGTGGGAGGGCTGGGCACTAAGTAACACAGCACCATGCTGGTGGGAGGGCTGGGCACTAAGTAACACAGTACCATGATGGTGGGAGGGCTGGGTACCATGTAACACAGTACCATGCTGGTGGGAGGGCTGGGCACTAAGTAACACAGTACCATGATGGTGGGAGGGCTGGGAACCATGTAACACAGTACCATGCTGGTGGGAGGGCTGGGCACTAAGTAACACAGTACCATGATGGTGGGAGGGCTGGGTACCATGTAACACAGTACCATGCTGGTGGGAGGGCTGGGTACTAACTAACACATTACCATGCTGGTGGGAGGGCTGGGCACCATGTAACACAGTACCATGCTGGTGGGAGGGCTGGGTACCATGTAACACAGTACCATGCTGGTGGGAGGGCTGGGTACTAACTAACACATTACCATGCTGGTGGGAGGGCTGGGCACCATGTAACACAGTACCATGATGGTGGGAGGGCTGGGTACCATGTAACACAGTACCATGCTGGTGGGAGGGCTGGGTACCATGTAACACAGTACCATGATGGTGGGAGGGCTGGGCACCATGTAACACAGTACCATGATGGTGGGAGGGCTGGGTACCATGTAACACAGTACCATGCTGGTGGGAGGGCTGGGTACTAACTAACACATTACCATGCTGGTGGGAGGGCTGGGCACCATGTAACACAGTACCATGATGGTGGGAGGGCTGGATACCATGTAACACAGTACCATGCTGGTGGGAGGGCTGGGTACCATGTAACACAGTACCATGATGGTGGGAGGGCTGGGTACCATGTAACACATTACCATGATGGTGGGAGGGCTGGGTACCATGTAACACAGTACCATGATGGTGGGAGGGCTGGGTACCATGTAACACAGTACCATGATGGTGGGAGGGCTGGGTACCATGTAACACAGTACCATGATGGTGGGAGGGCTGGGTACCATGTAACACAGTACCATGATGGTGGGAGGGCTGGGTACCATGTAACACAGTACCATGATGGTGGGAGGGCTGGGTACCATGTAACACAGTACCATGATGGTGGGAGGGCTGGGCACCATGTAACACAGTACCATGATGGTGGGAGGGCTGGGTACCATGTAACACAGTACCATGCTGGTGGGAGGGCTGGGTACTAACTAACACATTACCATGCTGGTGGGAGGGCTGGGCCCCATGTAACACAGTACCATGATGGTGGGAGGGCTGGGTACCATGTAACACAGTACCATGCTGGTGGGAGGGCTGGGTACCATGTAACACAGTACCATGATGGTGGGAGGGCTGGGTACCATGTAACACATTACCATGCTGGTGGGAGGGCTGGGCACCATGTAACACGGTACCATGATGGTGGGAGGGCTGGGTACCATGTAACACAGTACCATGCTGGTGGGAGGGCTGGGTACTAACTAACACATTACCATGCTGGTGGGAGGGCTGGGCACCATGTAACACAGTACCATGCTAGTGGGAGGGCTGGGCACTAAGTAACACAGTACCATGATGGTGGGAGGGCTGGGTACCATGTAACACAGTACCATGCTGGTGGGAGGGCTGGGTACTAACTAACACAGTACCATGCTGGTGGGAGGGCTGGGCACCATGTAACACAGTACCATGCTGGTGGTAGGGCTGGGCACCATGTAACACAGTACCATGCTGGTGGGAGGGTTGGGCACCATGTAACACAGTACCATGCTGGTGGGAGGGCTGGGCACCATGTAACACAGTAACATGCTGGTGGGAGGGCTGGGCACCATGTAACACAGTACCATGCTGGTGGGAGGGCTGGGCACCATGTAACACAGTAACATGCTGGTGGGAGGGTTGGGCACCATGTAACACAGTACCATGCTGGTGGGAGGGCTTGGTACTAACTAACACAGTACCATGCTGGTGGGAGGGCTTGGTACTAACTAACACAGTACCATGCTGGTGGGAGGGCTGGGCACTAAGTAACACAGTACCATGCTGGTGGGAGGGCTGGGTACCATGTAACACAGTACCATGCTGGTGGGAGGGCTGGGTACTAACTAACACAGTACCATGCTGGTGGGAGGGCTGGGCACTAACTAACACAGTACCATACTGGTGGGAGGACTGGGCACTAAGTAACACAGTACCATGCTGGTGGGAGGGCTGGGCACCATGTAACACAGTACCATGCTGGTGGGAGGGCTGGGCACCATGTAACACAGTACCATGCTGGTGGGAGGGCTGGGCACCATGTAACACAGTACCATGCTGGTGGGAGGGCTGGGCACCATGTAACACAGTACCATGCTGGTGGGAGGGCTGGGTACCATGTAACACAGTACCATGCTGGTGGGAGGGCTGGGTACTAACTAACACATTACCATGCTGGTGGGAGGGCTGGGGCACCATGTAACACAATACCATGCTGGTGGGAGGGCTGGGCACCATGTAACACAGTACCATGCTGGTGGGAGGGTTGGGCACCATGTAACACAGTACCATGCTGGTGGGAGGGCTGGGCACCATGTAACACAGTACCATGCTGGTGGGAGGGCTGGGCACCATGTAACACAGTACCATGCTGGTGGGAGGGTTGGGCACCATGTAACACAGTACCATGCTGGTGGGAGGGCTGGGTACCATGTAACACAGTACCATGCTGGTGGGAGGGCTGGGTACTAACTAACACATTACCATGCTGGTGGGAGGGCTGGGCACCATGTAACACAGTACCATGCTGGTGGGAGGGCTGGGTACCATGTAACACAGTACCATGCTGGTGGGAGGGCTGGGAACTAACTAACACATTACCATGCTGGTGGGAGGGCTGGGCACCATGTAACACAGTACCATGCTGGTGGGAGGGTTGGGCACCATGTAACACAGTACCATGCTGGTGGGAGGGCTGGGCACCATGTAACACAGTACCATGCTGGTGGGAGGGCTTGGTACTAACTAACACAGTACCATGCTGGTGGGAGGGCTGGGCACCATGTAACACAGTACCATGCTGGTGGGAGGGCTTGGTACTAACTAACACAGTACCATGCTGGTGGGAGGGCTGGGCACTAAGTAACACAGTACCATGCTGGTGGGAGGGCTGGGCACTAAGTAACACAGTACCATGCTGGTGGGAGGGCTTGGTACTAACTAACACAGTACCATGCTGGTGGGAGGGCTGGGCACTAAGTAACACAGTACCATGCTGGTGGGAGGGCTGGGCACTAAGTAACACAGTACCATGCCGGTGGGAGGGCTGGGCACTAAGTAACACAGTACCATGCCGGTGGGAGGGCTGGGCACTAAGTAACACAGTACCATGCTGGTGGGAGGGCTGGGCACAAAGTAACACAGTACCATGCTGGTGGGAGGGCTTGGTACTAACTAACACAGTACCATGCTGGTGGGAGGGCTGGGCACCATGTAACACAGTACCATGCTGGTGGGAGGGCTGGGTACTAACTAACACAGTACCATGCTGGTGGGATGGCTTGGTACTAACTAACACAGTACCATGCTGGTGGGAGGGCTGGGCACTAAGTAACGCAGTACCATGCTGGTGGGAGGGCTGGGTACTAAGTAACACAGTACCATGCTGGTGGGAGGGCTGGGCACTAAGTAACACAGTACCATGCTGGTGGGAGGGCTGGGCACTAAGTAACACAGTACCATGCTGGTGGGAGGGCTGGGCACTAAGTAACACAGTACCATGCTGGTGGGAGGGCTGGGCACTAAGTAACACAGTACCATGCTGGTGGGAGGGATGGGCACTAAGTAACACAGTACCATGCTGGTGGGAGGGCTGGGAACCATGTAACACAGTACCATGCTGGTGGGAGGGCTGGGAACCATGTAACACAGCACCATGCTGGTGGGAGGGCTGGGCACTAAGTAACACAGTACCATGATGGTGGGAGGGCTGGGCACTAAGTAACACAGTACCATGCTGGTGGGAGGGCTGGGCACTAAGTAACACAGTACCATGCTGGTGGTAGGGCTGGGCACCATGTAACACAGTACCATGCTGGTGGGAGGGCTGGGCACTAAGTAACACAGTTCCATGCTGGTGGGAGGGCTGGACACCATGTAACACAGTACCAAGCTGGTGGGAGGGCTGGGCACCATGTAACACAGTACCATGCTGGTGGGAGGGTTGGGCACCATGTAACACAGTACCATGCTGGTGGGAGGGCTGGGTACCATGTAACACAGTACCATGCTGGTGGGAGGGCTGGGTACCATGTAACACAGTACCATGCTGGTGGGAGGGCTGGGTACTAACTAACACATTACCATGCTGGTGGGAGGGCTAGGCACCATGTAACACAGTACCATGCTGGTGGTAGGGCTGGGCACCATGTAACACAGTACCATGCTGGTGGGAGGGTTGGGCACCATGTAACACAGTACCATGCTGGTGGGAGGGCTGGGCACCATGTAACACAGTACCATGCTGGTGGGAGGGCTGGGCACCATGTAACACAGTACCATGCTGGTGGGAGGGCTGGGCACCATGTAACACAGTAACATGCTGGTGGGAGGGTTGGGCACCATGTAACACAGTACCATGCTGGTGGGAGGGCTTGGTACTAACTAACACAGTACCATGCTGGTGGGAGGGCTGGGCACCATGTAACACAGTACCATGCTGGTGGGAGGGCTGGGTACCATGTAACACAGTACCATGCTGGTGGGAGGGCTGGGTACCATGTAACACAGTACCATGCTGGTGGGAGGGCTGGGTACTAACTAACACATTACCATGCTGGTGGGAGGGCTGGGCACCATGTAACACAGTACCATGCTGGTGGTAGGGCTGGGCACCATGTAACACAGTACCATGCTGGTGGGAGGGTTGGGCACCATGTAACCCAGTACCATGCTGGTGGGAGGGCTTGGTACTAACTAACACAGTACCATGCTGGTGGGAGGGCTGGGCACCATGTAACACAGTACCATGCTGGTGGGAGGGCTGGGTACTAACTAACACAGTACCATGCTGGTGGGATGGCTTGGTACTAACTAACACAGTACCATGCTGGTGGGAGGGCTGGGCACTAAGTAACACAGTACCATGCTGGTGGGAGGGCTGGGTACTAAGTAACACATTACCATGCTGGTGGTAGGGCTGGGCACCATGTAACACAGTACCATGCTGGTGGGAGGTTTGGGCACCATGTAACACAGTACCCACTGGTGGGAGGAGTGGGCACTAAGTAACACAGTACCATGCTGGTGTGAGGACTGGGCACAAAGTAACACAGTACCATGCTGGTGGGAGGACTGGGCACAAAGTAACACAGTACCATGCTGGTGGGAGGGCTTGGTACTAACTAACACAGTACCATGCTGGTGGGAGGGCTGGGCACCATGTAACACAATACCATGCTGGTGGGAGGGCTGGGTACTAACTAACACAGTACCATGCTGGTGGGATGGCTTGGTACTAACTAACACAGTACCATGCTGGTGGGAGGGCTGGGCACTAAGTAACACAGTACCATGCTGGTGTGAGGGCTGGGTACTAAGTAACACAGTACCATGCTGGTGGGAGGGCTGGGCACTAAGTAACACAGTACCATGCTGGTGGGAGGGCTGGGCACTAAGTAACACAGCACCATGCTGGTGGGAGGGCTGGGCACTAAGTAACACAGTACCATGATGGTGGGAGGGCTGGGCACTAAGTAACACAGTACCATGCTGGTGGGAGGGCTGGGCACTAAGTAACACAGTACCATGATGGTGGGAGGGCTGGACACCATGTAACACAGTACCAAGCTGGTGGGAGGGCTGGGCACCATGTAACACAGTACCATGCTGGTGGGAGGGTTGGGCACCATGTAACACAGTACCATGCTGGTGGGAGGGCTGGGTACCATGTAACACAGTACCATGCTGGTGGGAGGGCTAGGTACCATGTAACACAGTACCATGCTGGTGGGAGGGCTTGGTACTAAATAACACAGTACCATGCTGGTGGGAGGGCTGGGCACTAAGTAACACAGTACCATGCTGGTGGGAGGGCTGGGCACCATGTAACACAGTACCATGCTGGTGGGAGGGCTGGGCACCATGTACCACAGTACCATGCTGGTGGGAGGGCTGGGCACCATGTAACACAGTACAATGCTGGTGGGAGGGCTGGGCACCATGTAACACAGTACCATGCTGGTAGGAGGGCTTGGTACTAACTAACACAGTACCATGCTGGTGGTAGGGCTGGGTACTAACTAACACAGTACCATGCTGGTGGGAGGGCTGGGCACTAAGTAACACAGTACCATGCTGTTGGGAGGGCTGGTACTAACTAACACAGTACCATGCTGGTGGGAGGGTTGGTACTAACTAACACAGTACCATGCTGTTGGGAGGGCTGGGCACTAAGTAACATAGTACCATGCTGGTGGGAGGGCTGGGCACCATGTAACACAGTACCATGCTGGTGGGAGGGCTGGGCACCATGTAACACAGTACCATGCTGGTGGGAGGGCTGGGTACCATGTAACACAGTACCATGCTGGTAGGAGGGCTTGGTACTAACTAACACAGTACCATGCTGGTGGTAGCGCTGGGTACTAACTAACACAGTACCATGCTGGTGGGAGGGCTGGGAACCATGTAACACAGTACCATGCTGGTGGGAGGGTTGGTACTAACTAACACAGTACCATGCTGTTGGGAGGGCTGGGCACTAAGTAACATAGTACCATGCTGGTGGGAGTGCTTGGTACTAAATAACACAGTACCATGCTGGTGGGAGGGCTGGGCACTAAGTAACACAGTACCATGCTGGTGGGAGGGCTGGGCACTAAGTAACACAGTACCATGCTGGTGGGAGGGCTGGGTACTAACTAACACAGTACCATGCTGGTGGGAGGGCTGGGCACTAAGTAACACAGTTCCATGCTGGTGGGAGGGCTGGGCACCATGTAACACAGTACCAAGATGGTGGGAGGGCTGGGTACCATGTAACACAGTACCATGCTGGTGGGAGGGCTTGGTACTAAATAACACAGTACCATGCTGGTGGGAGGGCTGGGCACTAAGTAACACAGTACCATGCTGGTGGGAGGGCTTGGTACTAAATAACACAGTACCATGCTGGTGGGAGGGCTGGGCACTAAGTAACACAGCACCATGCTGGTGGGAGGGCTGGGCACTTAGTAACACAGTACCATGCTGGTGGGAGGGCTGGGCACTAAATAACACAGTACCATGCTGGTGGGAGGACTGGGCACTAAATAACACAGTACCATGCTGGTGGGAGGGCTGGGCACTAAGTAACACAGTACCATGCTGGTGGGAGGGCTGGGCACTAAGTAACACAGTACCATGCTGGTGGGAGGGCTGGGCACTAAGTAACACAGTACCATGCTGGTGGGAGGGCTGGGAACCATGTAACACAGCACCATGCTGGTGGGAGGGCTGGGCACTAAGTAACACAGTACCATGCTGGTGGGAGGGCTGGGCACTAAGTAACACAGTACCATGCTGGTGGGAGGGCTGGGCACTAAGTAACACAGTACCATGCTGGTGGGAGGGCTGGGCACTAAGTAACACAGTTCCATGCTGGTGGGAGGGCTGGGCACTAAGTAACACAGTTCCATGCTGGTGGGAGGGCTGGGCACTAAGTAACACAGTTCCATGCTGGTGGGAGGGCTGGGCACTAAGTAACACAGTTCCATGCTGGTGGGAGGGCTGGGCACTAAGTAACACAGTACCATGCTGGTGGGAGGGCTGGGCACTAAGTAACACAGTTCCATGCTGGTGGGAGGGCTGGGCACTAAGTAACACAGTACCATGCTGGTGGGAGGGCTGGGCACCATGTAACACAGTACCAAGCTGGTGGGAGGGCTGGGTACCATGTAACACAGTACCATGCTGGTGGGAGGGCTTGGTACTAACTAACACAGTACCATGCTGGTGGGAGGGCTGGGCACCATGTAACACAGTACCATGCTGGTGGGAGGGCTGGGCACCATGTAACACAGTACCATGCTGGTGGGAGGGCTGGGCACCATGTAACACAGTACCATGCTGGTGGGAGGGCTGGGCACTAAGTAACACAGTACCATGCTGGTGGGAGGGCTGGGCACTAACTAACACAGTACCATGCTGGTGGGAGGGCTGGGCACCATGTAACACAGTACCATGCTGGTGGGAGGGCTGGGTACTAACTAACACAGTACCATGCTGGTGGGAGGGCTGGGCACCATGTAACACAGTACCATGCTGGTGGGAGGGCTTGGTACTAACTAACACAGTACTATGCTGGTGGTAGGGCTGGGTACTAACTAACACAGTACCATGCTGGTGGGAGGGCTGGGTACTAACTAACACAGTACCATGCTGGTGGGAGGGCTGGGTACCATGTAACACAGCACCATGCTGGTGGGAGGGCTGGGAACCATGTAACACAGTACCATGCTGGTGGGAGGGCTGGGCACTAAGTAACACAGTACCATGCTGGTGGTAGGGCTGGGTACTAACTAACACAGTACCATGCTGGTGGGAGGGCTGGGCACTAAGTAACACAGTACCATGCTGGTGGGAGGGCTGGGCACTAAGTAACACAGTACCATGCTGGTGGTAGGGCTGGGCACTAAGTAACACAGTACCATGCTGGTGGGAGGGCTGGGCACTAACTAACACAGTACCATGCTGGTGGTAGGGCTGGGCACTAAGTAACACAGTACCATGCTGGTGGGAGGGCTGGGCACTAAGTAACACAGTACCATGCTGGTGGTAGGGCTGGGTACTAAGTAACACAGTACCATGCTGGTGGTAGGGCTGGGTACTAAGTAACACAGTACCATGCTGGTGGTAGGGCTGGGTACTAAGTAACACAGTACCATGCTGGTGGTAGGGCTGGGCACTAAGTAACACAGTACCATGCTGGTGGTAGGGCTGGGCACTAAGTAACACAGTACCATGCTGGTGGTAGGGCTGGGCACTAAGTAACACAGTACCATGCTGGTGTTAGGGCTGGGTACTAAGTAACACAGTACCATGCTGGTGGTAGGGCTGGGCACTAAGTAACACAGTACCATGCTGGTGGGAGGGCTGGGCACTAACTAACACAGTACCATGCTGGTGGTAGGGCTGGGCACTAAGTAACACAGTACCATGCTGGTGGGAGGGCTGGGCACTAAGTAACACAGTACCATGCTGGTGGTAGGGCTGGGTACTAACTAACACAGTACCATGCTGGTGGTAGGGCTGGGTACTAACTAACACAGTACCATGCTGGTGGGAGGGCTGGGTACCATGTAACACAGCACCATGCTGGTGGGAGGGCTGGGAACCATGTAACACAGTACCATGCTGGTGGGAGGGCTGGGCACTAAGTAACACAGTACCATGCTGGTGGGAGGGCTGGGCACTAAGTAACACAGTACCATGCTGGTGGGAGGGCTGGGTACTAAGTAACACAGTACCATGCTGGTGGGAGGGCTGGGCACTAAGTAACACAGTACCATGCTGGTGGGAGGGCTGGGCACTAAGTAACACAGTACCATGCTGGTGGGAGGGCTGGGCACTAAGTAACACAGTACCATGCTGGTGGGAGGGCTGGGCACTAAGTAACATAGTACCATGCTGGTGGGAGGGCTGGGCACCATGTAACACAGTACCATGCTGGTGGGAGGGCTGGGCACTAAGTAACACAGTACCATGCTGGTGGGAGGGCTGGGAACCATGTAACACAGCACCATGCTGGTGGGAGGGCTGGGCACTAAGTAACACAGTACCATGCTGGTGGGAGGGCTGGGCACTAAGTAACACAGTACCATGCTGGTGGGAGGGCTGGGCACTAACTAACACAGTACCATGCTGGTGGGAGGGCTGGGCACCATGTAACACAGTACCATGCTGGTGGGAGGGCTGGGTACCATGTAACACAGTACCATGCTGGTGGGAGGGCTGGGAACTAACTAACACATTACCATGCTGGTGGGAGGGCTGGGCACCATGTAACACAGTACCATGCTGGTGGGAGGGTTGGGCACCATGTAACACAGTACCATGCTGGTGGGAGGGCTGGGCACCATGTAACACAGTACCATGCTGGTGGGAGGGCTTGGTACTAACTAACACAGTACCATGCTGGTGGGAGGGCTGGGCACCATGTAACACAGTACCATGCTGGTGGGAGGGCTTGGTACTAACTAACACAGTACCATGCTGGTGGGAGGGCTGGGCACTAAGTAACACAGTACCATGCTGGTGGGAGGGCTGGGCACTAAGTAACACAGTACCATGCTGGTGGGAGGGCTTGGTACTAACTAACACAGTACCATGCTGGTGGGAGGGCTGGGCACTAAGTAACACAGTACCATGCTGGTGGGAGGGCTGGGCACTAAGTAACACAGTACCATGCCGGTGGGAGGGCTGGGCACTAAGTAACACAGTACCATGCCGGTGGGAGGGCTGGGCACTAAGTAACACAGTACCATGCTGGTGGGAGGGCTGGGCACAAAGTAACACAGTACCATGCTGGTGGGAGGGCTTGGTACTAACTAACACAGTACCATGCTGGTGGGAGGGCTGGGCACCATGTAACACAGTACCATGCTGGTGGGAGGGCTGGGTACTAACTAACACAGTACCATGCTGGTGGGATGGCTTGGTACTAACTAACACAGTACCATGCTGGTGGGAGGGCTGGGCACTAAGTAACGCAGTACCATGCTGGTGGGAGGGCTGGGTACTAAGTAACACAGTACCATGCTGGTGGGAGGGCTGGGCACTAAGTAACACAGTACCATGCTGGTGGGAGGGCTGGGCACTAAGTAACACAGTACCATGCTGGTGGGAGGGCTGGGCACTAAGTAACACAGTACCATGCTGGTGGGAGGGCTGGGCACTAAGTAACACAGTACCATGCTGGTGGGAGGGATGGGCACTAAGTAACACAGTACCATGCTGGTGGGAGGGCTGGGAACCATGTAACACAGTACCATGCTGGTGGGAGGGCTGGGAACCATGTAACACAGCACCATGCTGGTGGGAGGGCTGGGCACTAAGTAACACAGTACCATGATGGTGGGAGGGCTGGGCACTAAGTAACACAGTACCATGCTGGTGGGAGGGCTGGGCACTAAGTAACACAGTACCATGCTGGTGGTAGGGCTGGGCACCATGTAACACAGTACCATGCTGGTGGGAGGGCTGGGCACTAAGTAACACAGTTCCATGCTGGTGGGAGGGCTGGACACCATGTAACACAGTACCAAGCTGGTGGGAGGGCTGGGCACCATGTAACACAGTACCATGCTGGTGGGAGGGTTGGGCACCATGTAACACAGTACCATGCTGGTGGGAGGGCTGGGTACCATGTAACACAGTACCATGCTGGTGGGAGGGCTGGGTACCATGTAACACAGTACCATGCTGGTGGGAGGGCTGGGTACTAACTAACACATTACCATGCTGGTGGGAGGGCTAGGCACCATGTAACACAGTACCATGCTGGTGGTAGGGCTGGGCACCATGTAACACAGTACCATGCTGGTGGGAGGGTTGGGCACCATGTAACACAGTACCATGCTGGTGGGAGGGCTGGGCACCATGTAACACAGTACCATGCTGGTGGGAGGGCTGGGCACCATGTAACACAGTACCATGCTGGTGGGAGGGCTGGGCACCATGTAACACAGTAACATGCTGGTGGGAGGGTTGGGCACCATGTAACACAGTACCATGCTGGTGGGAGGGCTTGGTACTAACTAACACAGTACCATGCTGGTGGGAGGGCTGGGCACCATGTAACACAGTACCATGCTGGTGGGAGGGCTGGGTACCATGTAACACAGTACCATGCTGGTGGGAGGGCTGGGTACCATGTAACACAGTACCATGCTGGTGGGAGGGCTGGGTACTAACTAACACATTACCATGCTGGTGGGAGGGCTGGGCACCATGTAACACAGTACCATGCTGGTGGTAGGGCTGGGCACCATGTAACACAGTACCATGCTGGTGGGAGGGTTGGGCACCATGTAACCCAGTACCATGCTGGTGGGAGGGCTTGGTACTAACTAACACAGTACCATGCTGGTGGGAGGGCTGGGCACCATGTAACACAGTACCATGCTGGTGGGAGGGCTGGGTACTAACTAACACAGTACCATGCTGGTGGGATGGCTTGGTACTAACTAACACAGTACCATGCTGGTGGGAGGGCTGGGCACTAAGTAACACAGTACCATGCTGGTGGGAGGGCTGGGTACTAAGTAACACATTACCATGCTGGTGGTAGGGCTGGGCACCATGTAACACAGTACCATGCTGGTGGGAGGTTTGGGCACCATGTAACACAGTACCCACTGGTGGGAGGAGTGGGCACTAAGTAACACAGTACCATGCTGGTGTGAGGACTGGGCACAAAGTAACACAGTACCATGCTGGTGGGAGGACTGGGCACAAAGTAACACAGTACCATGCTGGTGGGAGGGCTTGGTACTAACTAACACAGTACCATGCTGGTGGGAGGGCTGGGCACCATGTAACACAATACCATGCTGGTGGGAGGGCTGGGTACTAACTAACACAGTACCATGCTGGTGGGATGGCTTGGTACTAACTAACACAGTACCATGCTGGTGGGAGGGCTGGGCACTAAGTAACACAGTACCATGCTGGTGTGAGGGCTGGGTACTAAGTAACACAGTACCATGCTGGTGGGAGGGCTGGGCACTAAGTAACACAGTACCATGCTGGTGGGAGGGCTGGGCACTAAGTAACACAGCACCATGCTGGTGGGAGGGCTGGGCACTAAGTAACACAGTACCATGATGGTGGGAGGGCTGGGCACTAAGTAACACAGTACCATGCTGGTGGGAGGGCTGGGCACTAAGTAACACAGTACCATGATGGTGGGAGGGCTGGACACCATGTAACACAGTACCAAGCTGGTGGGAGGGCTGGGCACCATGTAACACAGTACCATGCTGGTGGGAGGGATGGGCACCATGTAACACAGTACCATGCTGGTGGGAGGGCTGGGTACCATGTAACACAGTACCATGCTGGTGGGAGGGCTAGGTACCATGTAACACAGTACCATGCTGGTGGGAGGGCTTGGTACTAAATAACACAGTACCATGCTGGTGGGAGGGCTGGGCACTAAGTAACACAGTACCATGCTGGTGGGAGGGCTGGGCACTATGTAACACAGTACCATGCTGGTGGGAGGGCTGGGCACCATGTACCACAGTACCATGCTGGTGGGAGGGCTGGGCACCATGTAACACAGTACAATGCTGGTGGGAGGGCTGGGCACCATGTAACACAGTACCATGCTGGTAGGAGGGCTTGGTACTAACTAACACAGTACCATGCTGGTGGTAGGGCTGGGTACTAACTAACACAGTACCATGCTGGTGGGAGGGCTGGGCACTAAGTAACACAGTACCATGCTGTTGGGAGGGCTGGTACTAACTAACACAGTACCATGCTGGTGGGAGGGTTGGTACTAACTAACACAGTACCATGCTGTTGGGAGGGCTGGGCACTAAGTAACATAGTACCATGCTGGTGGGAGGGCTGGGCACCATGTAACACAGTACCATGCTGGTGGGAGGGCTGGGCACCATGTAACACAGTACCATGCTGGTGGGAGGGCTGGGTACCATGTAACACAGTACCATGCTGGTAGGAGGGCTTGGTACTAACTAACACAGTACCATGCTGGTGGTAGCGCTGGGTACTAACTAACACAGTACCATGCTGGTGGGAGGGCTGGGAACCATGTAACACAGTACCATGCTGGTGGGAGGGTTGGTACTAACTAACACAGTACCATGCTGTTGGGAGGGCTGGGCACTAAGTAACATAGTACCATGCTGGTGGGAGTGCTTGGTACTAAATAACACAGTACCATGCTGGTGGGAGGGCTGGGCACTAAGTAACACAGTACCATGCTGGTGGGAGGGCTGGGCACTAAGTAACACAGTACCATGCTGGTGGGAGGGCTGGGTACTAACTAACACAGTACCATGCTGGTGGGAGGGCTGGGCACTAAGTAACACAGTTCCATGCTGGTGGGAGGGCTGGGCACCATGTAACACAGTACCAAGATGGTGGGAGGGCTGGGTACCATGTAACACAGTACCATGCTGGTGGGAGGGCTTGGTACTAAATAACACAGTACCATGCTGGTGGGAGGGCTGGGCACTAAGTAACACAGTACCATGCTGGTGGGAGGGCTTGGTACTAAATAACACAGTACCATGCTGGTGGGAGGGCTGGGCACTAAGTAACACAGCACCATGCTGGTGGGAGGGCTGGGCACTTAGTAACACAGTACCATGCTGGTGGGAGGGCTGGGCACTAAATAACACAGTACCATGCTGGTGGGAGGACTGGGCACTAAATAACACAGTACCATGCTGGTGGGAGGGCTGGGCACTAAGTAACACAGTACCATGCTGGTGGGAGGGCTGGGCACTAAGTAACACAGTACCATGCTGGTGGGAGGGCTGGGCACTAAGTAACACAGTACCATGCTGGTGGGAGGGCTGGGAACCATGTAACACAGCACCATGCTGGTGGGAGGGCTGGGCACTAAGTAACACAGTACCATGCTGGTGGGAGGGCTGGGTACTAAGTAACACAGTACCATGCTGGTGGGAGGGCTGGGCACTAAGTAACACAGTTCCATGCTGGTGGGAGGGCTGGGCACTAAGTAACACAGTTCCATGCTGGTGGGAGGGCTGGGCACTAAGTAACACAGTTCCATGCTGGTGGGAGGGCTGGGCACTAAGTAACACAGTTCCATGCTGGTGGGAGGGCTGGGCACTAAGTAACACAGTTCCATGCTGGTGGGAGGGCTGGGCACTAAGTAACACAGTACCATGCTGGTGGGAGGGCTGGGCACTAAGTAACACAGTTCCATGCTGGTGGGAGGGCTGGGCACTAAGTAACACAGTACCATGCTGGTGGGAGGGCTGGGCACCATGTAACACAGTACCAAGCTGGTGGGAGGGCTGGGTACCATGTAACACAGTACCATGCTGGTGGGAGGGCTTGGTACTAACTAACACAGTACCATGCTGGTGGGAGGGCTGGGCACCATGTAACACAGTACCATGCTGGTGGGAGGGCTGGGCACTAAGTAACACAGTACCATGCTGGTGGGAGGGCTGGGCACCATGTAACACAGTACCATGCTGGTGGGAGGGCTGGGCACTAAGTAACACAGTACCATGCTGGTGGGAGGGCTGGGCACTAACTAACACAGTACCATGCTGGTGGGAGGGCTGGGCACCATGTAACACAGTACCATGCTGGTGGGAGGGCTGGGTACTAACTAACACAGTACCATGCTGGTGGGAGGGCTGGGCACCATGTAACACAGTACCATGCTGGTGGGAGGGCTTGGTACTAACTAACACAGTACTATGCTGGTGGTAGGGCTGGGTACTAACTAACACAGTACCATGCTGGTGGGAGGGCTGGGTACTAACTAACACAGTACCATGCTGGTGGGAGGGCTGGGTACCATGTAACACAGCACCATGCTGGTGGGAGGGCTGGGAACCATGTAACACAGTACCATGCTGGTGGGAGGGCTGGGCACTAAGTAACACAGTACCATGCTGGTGGTAGGGCTGGGTACTAACTAACACAGTACCATGCTGGTGGGAGGGCTGGGCACTAAGTAACACAGTACCATGCTGGTGGGAGGGCTGGGCACTAAGTAACACAGTACCATGCTGGTGGTAGGGCTGGGCACTAAGTAACACAGTACCATGCTGGTGGGAGGGCTGGGCACTAACTAACACAGTACCATGCTGGTGGTAGGGCTGGGCACTAAGTAACACAGTACCATGCTGGTGGGAGGGCTGGGCACTAAGTAACACAGTACCATGCTGGTGGTAGGGCTGGGTACTAAGTAACACAGTACCATGCTGGTGGTAGGGCTGGGTACTAAGTAACACAGTACCATGCTGGTGGTAGGGCTGGGTACTAAGTAACACAGTACCATGCTGGTGGTAGGGCTGGGCACTAAGTAACACAGTACCATGCTGGTGGTAGGGCTGGGCACTAAGTAACACAGTACCATGCTGGTGGTAGGGCTGGGTATTAAGTAACACAGTACCATGCTGGTGGTAGGGCTGGGTACTAAGTAACACAGTACCATGCTGGTGGTAGGGCTGGGTACTAAGTAACACAGTACCATGCTGGTGGTAGGGCTGGGTACTAAGTAACACAGTACCATGCTGGTGGTAGGGCTGGGTACTAAGTAACACAGTACCATGCTGGTGGTAGGGCTGGGTACTAAGTAACACAGTACCATGCTGGTGGTAGGGCTGGGTACTAAGTAACACAGTACCATGCTGGTGGTAGGGCTGGGTACTAAGTAACACAGTACCATGCTGGTGGTAGGGCTGGGCACTAAGTAACACAGTACCATGCTGGTGGTAGGGCTGGGCACTAAGTAACACAGTACCATGCTGGTGTTAGGGCTGGGTACTAAGTAACACAGTACCATGCTGGTGGTAGGGCTGGGCACTAAGTAACACAGTACCATGCTGGTGGGAGGGCTGGGCACTAACTAACACAGTACCATGCTGGTGGTAGGGCTGGGCACTAAGTAACACAGTACCATGCTGGTGGGAGGGCTGGGCACTAAGTAACACAGTACCATGCTGGTGGTAGGGCTGGGTACTAACTAACACAGTACCATGCTGGTGGTAGGGCTGGGTACTAACTAACACAGTACCATGCTGGTGGGAGGGCTGGGTACCATGTAACACAGCACCATGCTGGTGGGAGGGCTGGGAACCATGTAACACAGTACCATGCTGGTGGGAGGGCTGGGCACTAAGTAACACAGTACCATGCTGGTGGGAGGGCTGGGCACTAAGTAACACAGTACCATGCTGGTGGGAGGGCTGGGCACTAAGTAACACAGTACCATGCTGGTGGGAGGGCTGGGCACTAAGTAACACAGTACCATGCTGGTGGGAGGGCTGGGCACTAAGTAACACAGTACCATGCTGGTGGGAGGGCTGGGCACTTAGTAACACAGTACCATGCTGGTGGGAGGGCTGGGTACTAACTAACACAGTACCATGCTGGTGGGAGGGCTGGGCACCATGTAACACAGTACCATGCTGGTGGGAGGGCTGGGTACTAAGTAACACAGTACCATGCTGGTGGGAGGGCTGGGCACCATGTAACACAGTACCATGCTGGTGGGAGGGCTGGGTACTAAGTAACACAGTACCATGCTGGTGGGAGGGCTGGGCACTAAGTAACACAGTACCATGCTGGTGGGAGGGCTGGGCACTAACTAACACAGTACCATGCTGGTGGGAGGGCTGGGCACTAAGTAACACAGTACCATGCTGGTGGGAGGGCTGGGTACTAAGTAACACAGTACCATGCTGGTGGGAGGGCTGGGCACTAAATAACACAGTACCATGCTGGTGGGAGGGCTGGGCACTAAGTAACACAGTACCATGCTGGTGGGAGGGCTGGGCACTAAGTAACACAGTACCATGATGGTGGGAGGGCTGGGCACTAAGTAACATAGTACCATGCTGGTGGGAGGGCTGGGCACCATGTAACACAGTACCATGCTGGTGGGAGGGCTGGGCACCATGTAACACAGTACCATGCTGGTGGGAGGGCTGGGCACCATGTAACACAGTACCATGATGGTGGGAGGGCTGGGCACCATGTAACACAGTACCCACTGGTGGGAGGACTGGGCACTAAGTAACACAGTACCATGCTGGTGGGAGGGCTGGGCACCATGTAACACAGTACCATGCTGGTGGGAGGGCTGGGCACCATGTAACACAGTACCCACTGGTGGGAGGACTGGGCACTAAGTAACACAGTACCATGCTGGTGGGAGGGTTGGGCACTAAGTAACACAGTACCATGCTGGTGGGAGGGCTGGGAACCATGTAACACAGTACCATTCTGGTGGGAGGGCTGGGAACCATGTAACACAGTACCATGCTGGTGGGAGGGTTGGGCACTAAGTAACACAGTACCATGCTGGTGGGAGGACTGGGAACCATGTAACACAGTACCATGCTGGTGGGAGGGCTGGGTACTAAGTAACACAGTACCATGCTGGTGGGAGGGTTGGGCACTAAGTAACACAGTACCATGCTGGTGGGAGGGCTGGGAACCATGTAACACAGTACCATGCTGGTGGGAGGGCTGGGAACCATGTAACACAGTACCATGCTGGTGGGAGGGCTGGGTACTAAGTAACACAGTACCATGCTGGTGGGAGGGCTGGGCACTAACTAACACAGTACCATGCTGGTGGGAGGGCTGGGTACCATGTAACACAGTACCATGCTGGTGGGAGGGCTGGGCACTAAGTAACACAGTACCATGCTGGTGGGAGGGCTCGAACCATGTAACACAGTACCATGCTGGTGGGAGGGCTGGGCACTAAGTAACACAGTTCCATGCTGGTAGGAGGGCTGGGCACCATGTAACACAGTACCAAGCTGGTGGGAGGGCTGGGCACCATGTAACACAGTACCATGCTGGTGGGAGGGCTGGGAACCATGTAACACAGTACCATGCTGGTGGGAGGGCTGGGAACCATGTAACACAGTACCATGCTGGTGGGAGGGCTGGGCACCATGTAACACAGTACCATGCTGGTGGGAGGGCTTGGTACTAACTAACACAGTACCATGCTGGTGGTAGGGCTGGGTACTAACTAACACAGTACCATGCTGGTGGGAGGGCTGGGTACCATGTAACACAGCACCATGCTGGTGGGAGGGCTGGGAACCATGTAACACAGTACCATGCTGGTGGGAGGGCTGGGAACCATGTAACACAGTACCATGCTGGTGGGAGGGCTGGGAACCATGTAACACAGTACCATGCTGGTGGGAGGGCTTGGTACTAACTAAGACAGTACCATGCTGGTGGGAGGGCTGGGCACCATGTAACACAGTACCATGCTGGTGGGAGGGCTTGGTACTAACTAACACAGTACCATGCTGGTGGTAGGGCTGGGTACTAACTAACACAGTACCATGCTGGTGGGAGGGCTGGGTACCATGTAACACAGCACCATGCTGGTGGGAGGGCTGGGAACCATGTAACACAGTACCATGCTGGTGGGAGGGCTGGGAACCATGTAACACAGTACCATGCTGGTGGGAGGGCTGGGTACCATGTAACACAGCACCATGCTGGTGGGAGGGCTGGGAACCATGTAACACAGTACCATGCTGGTGGGAGGGCTGGGAACCATGTAACACAGTACCATGCTGGTGGGAGGGTTGGTACTAACTAACACAGTACCATGCTGGTGGGAGGGCTGGGCACTAAGTAACATAGTACCATGCTGGTGGGAGGGCTGGGCACCATGTAACACAGTACCCACTGGTGGGAGGACTGGGCACTAAGTAACACAGTACCATGCTGGTGGGAGGGTTGGGCACTAAGTAACACAGTACCATGCTGGTGGGAGGGCTGGGAACCATGTAACACAGCACCATGCTGGTGGGAGGGCTGGGTACTAAGTAACACAGTACCATGCTGGTGGGGGGCTGGGTACTAAGTAACACAGTACCATGCTGGTGGGAGGGCTGGGCACTAACTAACACAGTACCATGCTGGTGGGAGGGCTGGGTACCATGTAACACAGTACCATGCTGGTGGGAGGGCTGGGCAATAACTAACACAGTACCATGCTGGTGGGACGGCTGGGCACCATGTAACACAGTACCATGCAGGTGGGAGGGTTTGGTACTAACTAACACAGTACCATGCTGGTGGGAGGGCTGGGCACTAAGTAACACAGTACCATGCTGGTGGGAGGGCTGGGTACTTACTAACACAGTACCATGCTGGTGGGAGGGCTGGGTACTTACTAACACAGTACCATGCTGGTGGGAGGGCTGGGTACTAACTAACACACTGGTTCCCCATGGCGCTACGGGCACATAGCCCAATCTGCCAGCCTGAACCAGGCTTGACATCAGGAGGGGGGAGAATATATATATATATAGATTAAAGGTCGACCGATTATGATTTTTCAACACCGATACCGATTATTGGAGGACCAAAAAAAACTGATACCAATTAATCGGACGTTTTTTATACATATATTTGTAATAATGACAATTACAACAATACTGAATGAACACTTATTTTAACTTAATATAATACATCAATAAAATCAACTAGTCTCAAATATATAATGAAACATGTTCAATTTGGTTTAAATAATGCAAAAAAGTGTTGGAGAACAAAGTAAAAGTGCAATATTTGCCATGTAACAAAAGCTAACGTTTAAGTTCCTTGCTCAGAACATGAGAACGTATGAAAGCTGGTGGTTCCTTTTAACATGAGTCTTCAATATTCCCAGGTAAGAAGTTTTAGGTTGTAGTTATTATAGGAATTATAGGACTATTTCTCTCTATACCATTTGTATTTCATATACCTTGAACTATTGAATGTTATTGCCAGCCTAATCTCGGGAGTTGATAGGCTTGAAGTCATAAACAGCGCAATGCTTGAAGCACAGCGAAGAGCTGCTGGCAAATGCACGAAAGTACTGTTTGAATAAATGCTTACGAGCCTGCTGCTGCCTACCACCGCTCAGTCAGACTGCTCTATCAAGTATCAAATCATAGACTTAATTATAATATAATAACACACAGAAATACGAGACTTCGGTCATTAATATGGTCAAATCCGGAAACTATCATTTCGAAAACAAAACGTTTATTCTTTCAGTGAAATACGGAACCATTCCGTATTTTATCTAACGGGTGGCATCCCTAAGTCAAAATATTGCTGTTACATTGCACAACCTTCAATGTTATGACATAATTATGTACAAGTCTGGCAAATTAATTACGGTCTTTGTTAAGAAGAAATGGTCTTCACACAGTTCCCAACGAGCCAGGCAGCCCAAACGGCTGCATATCTCCTGACTCTGCTTGCACAGAACGCAAGAGAAGTGACACAATTTCCCTTGTTAAAATAATTTCATGTTAGCAGGCAATATTAACGAAATATGCATGTTTAAAAATATATACTTGTGTATTGATTTTAAGAAAGGCATTGATGTTTATGGTTAGGTACACATTGGTGCAACAACAGTGCTTTTTTCGCGAATGCGCTTCTTAAATCATCACCCGTTTGGCAAAGTAGGCTGTGGTTCAATGATAAATTAACAGGCACCGCATCGATTATATGCGATGCAGGACAAGCTGGATAAACTAGTAATATCATCAACCACGTGTAGTTAACTAGTGATTATGTCAAATTTGATTGTCTTTTATAAGATAAGTTTAATGCTAGCTAGCAACTTACCTTGGCTCCTTGCTGCACTCACGTAACAGGTAGTCAGCCTGCCACGCAGTCTCCTCGTGGAGTGCAATGTAATTGGCCATAATCGGTGTCCAAAAATGACGATTACCGATTGTTATGAAAACTTGAAATCGTCCCTAATTAATTGGCCATTCCGATTAATCGGTCAACCTCTAATATATACATATATACACAAAAATAAAGGGAACACTTAAACAGCACAATGTAACTCCAAGTCAATCACACTTCTGTGAAACTGTCCACTTAGGAAGCAACACTGATTGACAATACATTTCACATGCTGTTGTGCAAATGGAATAGACAACAGGTGGAAATTATAGGCAATTAGCAAGACACCCCTAATATAAAGGAGTGGTTCTGCAGGTGGGGACCACAGACCACTTCTCAGTTCCTATGCTTCCTGGCTGATGTTTTGGTAACTTTTGAATGCTGGCGGTGCTTTCACTCTAGTGGTAGCATGAGACGAAGTCTATACAACCCACACAAGTGGCTCAGGTAGTGCAGCTCATCCAGGATGGCACATCAATGCGAGCTGTGGCAAGAAGGTTTGCTGTGTCTGTCAGCGTAGTGTCCAGAACATGGAGGAGCTACCAGGAGACAGGCCAGTACATCAGGAGACATGGAGGAGGCCGTAGGAGGGCAACAACCCAGCAGCAGGACCGCTACCTCCGCCTTTGTGCAAGGAGGAGCAGGAGGAGCACTGCCAGAGCCCTGCAAAACGACCTCCAGCAGGCCACAAATGTGCATGTGTCTGCTCAAACGGTCAGAAACAGACTCCATGAGGGTGGTATGAGGGCCCGACGTCCACAGGTGGGGGTTGTGCTTACAGCCCAACACCGTGCAGGACGTTTGGCATTTGCCAGAGAACACCAAGATTGGCAAATTCGCCACTGGCGCCCTGTGCTCTTCAAAGATGAAAGTAGGTTCACACTGAGCACATGTGACAGATGTGACAGAGTCTGGAGACGCCGTGGAGAACGTTCTGCTGCCTGCAACATCCTCCAGCATGGTGTGGGGTGGCATTTCTTTGGTGGGCCGCACAGCCCTCCATGTGCTCGCCAGAGGTAGCCTGACTGCCATTAGGTACCGAGATGAGATCCTCAGACCCCTTGTGAGACCATATGCTGGTGCGGTTAGCCCTGGGTTCCTCCTAATGCAAGACAATGCTAGACCTCATGTGGCTGGAGTGTGTCAGCAGTTCCTGCAAGAGGAAGGCATTGATGCTATGGACTGGCCCGCCCGTTCCCCAGACCTGAATCCAATTGAGCACATCTGGGACATCATGTCTCGCTCCATCCACCAACGCCACGTTGCACCACAGACTGTCCAGGAGTTGGCACACTACTGAGCCTAATTTTGACTTGTTTTAAGGGCATTACATCAATGTTGGACCAGCCTGTAGTGTGGTTTTCAATTTTAATTTTGAGTGTGACTCCAAATCCAGACCTCCATGGGTTGATAAATTTGATTTCCATTGATAATTTTTTGTGGGATTTTGTTGTCAGCACATTCAACTATGTAAAGAAAAAAGTATTTAAAAATAATATTTCATTCAGTCAGATCTAGGATGTGTTATTTTAGTGTTCCCTTTATTTTTTTGAGCAGTGTATATATAAATATCACACACACACACAGACACACACAGCCGAGAGAGGGGAAATGTGAGACGGGGAAGGGGGGAATGAAGGAGGAAATGAAGAGGGGAAAGGGGTTAGATGAAGAGGGCTCCTCCCTCCGAGTCTCTCCTTAGCAGAACGTTTTGTGGGCTCAAAGAATGTGCAGTTAGGTGGGAAGAGAATAGGGCTCACGAGGGGGGAAGAGCAGGGGAGTGCATCACCCCACCAGCCATACCTTCATAACACATATCTCATTCACCAGCTAAAGCGTTGTTTGCTTTTTAAACCAATCAGGCAGTTGGATGATGAATGATTTAACACTTGTCGAAGGAAGGAGCTCAGCTCGGAATGCCTTCCGTTTTCCCTCACGGTCACAGGAGAGACAGACAGCCTGACAGAGAGGAGAGGAGCACCGGGAATAAATCCCATTCCCTTTCATATTCCAGCTCATGTTTTCATGTGTTGATGTTTATGTCAATGCTGGCAGCTCACTAATCTGCTATCAGTGACAGTGTTGAACCTTCGATTCACTCTGAACCTAAATCACTATAACAACCAACTCTGCAATACCTTGTTACAGTGTTTATCTCAGGATGAGCAGGTAGGAAGAAGGATAACAAGTTCAGCAACTCAACTCGTCTTAATTTCTACAGCTCATGTGAAAATAAGTCTGAGCCTACTGGTACCAGTGTATAGTGGTGCTGAGTCCTCCAGTAACAAACACGTACTTAGGCTATTACAATGCAATTACCATTTACATTGTAACGTATATATTTTTTATAAATCTAGAATTGTATAATTTTACAAATGATTAACAATCTATTGACTTGCAATCACACAGAATTAGAGGCTAAATACTGGCATAATGACACCCAATGGTAATCAAAGGAAGTGCAATGCATTTTTGTTCAGCTGAAGTGTGCAAGTCAAAGAAATGCTGCACCCTGGTGGTATTTATATGTTATTGTCTGCAGGAACCAGACAGGATATTTATTTTATTTTTATTTCATCTTTATTTAACCAGGTAGGTGACGAATATGAAGCAAGGTCCAGCCAACAAAGAGCATACAGGTCCCAGTGGTGGGTAGTACAGTGGGGCAAAAAAGTATTTAGTCAGCCACCAATTGTGCAAGTTCTCCCACTTAAAAAGATGAGAGAGGCCTGTAATTTTCATCATAGGTACACTTCAACTATGACAGACAAAATGAGGAAAAAAAATCCAGAAAATCACATTTAATGAATTTATTTGCAAATTATGGTGGAAAATAAGTATTTGGTCAATATCAAAAGTTTATCTCAATACTTTGTTGGCAATGACAGAGGTCAAACGTTTTCTGTAAGTCTTCACAAGGTTTTCACACACTGTTACTTGTATTTTGTCCCATTCCTCCATGCAGATCTCCTCTAGAGCAGTGATGTTTTGGGGCTGTTGCTGGGCAACATGGACTTTCAACTCCCTCCAAAGATTTTCTATGGGGTTGAGATCTGGAGACTGGCTAGGCCACATCAGGACCTTGAAATGCTTCTTACGAAGCCACTCCTTCGTTGCCGGGGCGGTGTGTTTGGGATTATTGTCATGCTGAAAGACCCAGCCACGTTTCATCTTCAATGCCCTTGCTGATGGAAGGAGGTTTTCACTCAAAATCTCACGATACATGGCACCATTCATTCTTTCCTTTACACGGATCAGTCGTCCTGGTCCCTTTGCAGAAAAACAGCCCCAAGGCATGATGTTTCCACCCCCATGATTCACAGTAGGTTTGGTGTTCTTTGGATTTGCATTCAGAATGCTGACATAGATTTACATGATGAAGTGCCCATCCAAGAAGGCTCAAGGTCATTGGCCACAGATAAAATTACGTCAAATCACGTTATATTGTATCTACCGTAGCTTTGATTGGACTGATCATGTCAAAATCATACTTTCAAAATCTTAGCTAGCAAGCTAGACAAGCAGTCATCATCATGAATCACATCGACAATCTACTGGCAAATCCTTTTCAATCATTGTCATATGAAGAGGAATTATAGATCAAATGTATCAGTGCTTATCGGCCATTGGACATAAACATTACACAACAAGTTAGAAATCGCAAATTCAACAATGAGTGGTTTGTAAGAAATCAGTGGATACCTGCAAGTGTCTAATTTGTGGTCCAAGTCTGGGTTTAAGGGTCTAATTTCCAAGATTAAAAAAATAAATATTCACACGCAATACCATGGGCCAGAAGAGGCTGAATACATTGGTCATGCTGTCAATTCAGCAGCATGACTTCTGCCACGTTCAAAACAACTGGAAACTCGGAGCTGGGAAATCTCAAGACAACTGGGAACTCAGAAAAAAACGAGCTCAGACTGGGAAAATGTGTTTTCAACGGTCATCCAACTCGGAATTCCAAGTCGGGAAACTGGGTCTCTTTCTAGAGCTCCGACCTGAAGATCACTGACGTAATGATTCAACCTTGTTTTTTCCCCCAGAGTTCCCAGTTGTCTTAAAAGCACCATAAATCCAGAGAATGCCAGACTTTGATGACAAAGTTTTATGACAAAATTTGCCCACAAGAAGGACCGCTGCACCACCTTCCTGTTCAAGTGTTCAAGCACAACAATGGTGAGTCCAAAAATGTATTGTATGCTGCTGCATAAATTATGTAATATGACAGCGAGATATGTATACTGTAGCTAAGAAAGTAATACTAAGTGTATGTTGTGTAGTAAGCTGCTTGCAGACAGTGTGCCTCACCCTAATACATGTAGCCTATAGCCTGTCTTTGAGAAATATCCTTGAATATTGTAAAAGATTTCATTGTCTGCTTATATGCCCCCTTCAATTATCATACGGTTCTGACTTGGTGTACAGGGAGAATACTGTAAGAAAGGCCTATGTTCTTAATTCTGACGCTGTACATTTCAAAAGTGATGAACAAATAGTTATATTGACTATGGTCGTCTTAGCTCGCTCATTAATGTCTTAATCGAAATTACGGATTGCCTCTTATCCGCTTATCATTCCCTTATGCCATAGTTTGTACATCTCAATTGTCAGTAGAAACCACATTTGTTTATGCAAGTCAGCCATATCAGCTTCACTACCATTCAAAAGTTTGGGGTCAATTAGAAATGTCCTTGTTTTTAACTTCATGACTGATGTCTTGAGATGTTGCTTCAATATATCAATAAAATTTTCCATCCTCATGATGCCATCTATTTTGTGAATTGCACCAGTCCCTCCTGCAGCAAAGCACCCCCACAACAATGTGAATCAACGTGCTTCATGGTTGGGATGGTGTTCTTCAGCTTGCAAGCATCCCCCCTTTTCCTCCAAACATAACGATGGTCATTATGGCCAAACAGTTCTATTACCCGCAAAACACCAGTATCAACGTCAACAGTGACGAGGCGACTCTGGGATGCTGGCCTTCTAGGCAGAGTTCCTCTGTCCAGTGTCTCTGTTCTTTTGCCCATCTTAATATTTTATTTTTATTGGCCAGTCTAATATATGGCTTTTTCTTTGCAACTCTGCCTAGAAGGCCAGCATCCCGGAGTCGCCTCTTCACTGTTGACGTTGAGACTGGTGTTTTGCGGGTACTATTTAATGAAGCTGCCAGTTGAGGACTTGTGAGGCATCTGTTTCTCAAACTAGACACTCTAATGTACTTGACCTTTTGCTCAGTTGTGCACCGGGGCCTCCCACTCCTCTTTCTATTCTGGTTAGGGCCAGTTTGCGCTGTTCTGTGAAGGGAGTAGTACACAGTGTTGTACCCAATCTTCAGTTTCTTGGCAATTTCTCGCATGGAATAGCCTTCATTTCTCAGAACAAGAATAGACTGACGGTTTTCAGAAGAAAGTTATTTGTTTCTGGACATTTTGAGCCTGTAATCAAACTCACAAATGCTGATGCTCCAGATACTCAACTAGTCTAATGAAGGCCAGTTTTATTGCTTCTTTAATCAGCACAACAGTTTTCAGCTGTGCTAACATAATTGCAAAAGGGTTTTCTAATGATCAATTAGCCTTTTAAAATTATAAACTTGGATTAGCTAACACAATGTGCCATTGGAACACAGGAGTGATGGTTGCTGATAATGGGCCTCTGTAAACCTATGTAGATATTCCATTAAAAAGCTGCCGTTTCCAGCTACAATAGTCATTTACAAGATTAACAATGTCTACACTGTATTTCTGATCAATTTGATGTTATTTTAATGGACAGAAAAATAGCTTTTCTTTCAAGGACATTTCTAAGTGACCCCAAACTTTTGAACAGTAGTGTTTTTAAAATGGCAGGTAATGAGGCTGAATGAACTGTTTCGTTTCCCAGACAAGGCTCTGCTGATGGTGTAGCGGTGTTAAGGATTCATGGTGCTGAAAAGAAAGCTCTGCTGTTGGGACAGCTTTATGTGGGCCCTAACAGTTTGTGGGTACCATTTGTCACCATTGTAGTGCAATTCATATATTGTTTATTGTTTTGTAGTGGCTTTGCTGGCATGAAAAAAATGAATAAAATGAATTTGTCCCACCAGGATTTACATGCTAAAATCACCACTGCAATTAATAATGTTTCCACAGGTGATAATAAGCAAATTTCTATGAAATATTTAGCAGCTCTTTAAATTTGAAAATAGGAGACCCAGAAGAGTCATTAAAATAAGGATCTTAATCCAGATCTACTGCTCTATCAAAATAATACTATATAATTACACATAAAAACACAATACTAATGTAAAATATTTGGGTCAAATACAGACCAGTCTGGATAAAAGCTTGATTTTAAAAAAAGACCTGACAAATGTAACATGTCTAAACTGACATAATGTAAATCAGGTAGATTATATTTTGTTAACTAGTTTCAGATCACAGTTTACACTATACGCATACAAATACAATGTTGTTACTACAGCAATTACAGTTACCAGGACATAATGTAAAGTGTAACGACAACCATAAATCTCTTCCAATTGTCTCAGAGGCTTCAGTAATGTAAAGTGAGACTATAGAGAGACAGTTAGGTGGCGGCTATAACCACTTCATCTCTTTTGATATCCTCAGGGAATATGTCTGCATATATTTGACAGTCAAATTCTTTACTACTATACCTAATGGTAGAACCTAGCTACCTAGAGCAGCCCAGTGTGTAGATTAGTATTCTATGAAATAGATTACCTCTTCAACATCCTATGCAATACAGGCCTTTCCATCATAAGGAATATCAAATGATGAGTTTCCCAAAAGCCAGCGGCTATATACATTCAGCAACTGTTTTTTCCAATGTAATGAACTAAATCCATCTTTTTGAATTAATATATCCCTCTGTGTAACTGATTCACTGAACAACTAAGGGCATGTCACACTGTGGTAGTGACAGTGGGGTAGTAACTCTTACCTGTAGGGTAGTTGCTCTGAAGGTGGCCCCTGCAGTGGGGGTGGCAGGTCGGGGGGAGATGTTGTTCTGGGCCTGGGCCTGGGCCTGGGCTTGGGCCTGTGCCTGGGCAAGGGCCTGCTGTGGGACCATCACCAGCTGACCCATCTCAGTGCGCACCAACACCATTCCTAGAGTGCAGACAGAGCAATCACACACAATATACTCAGTCAAAGTCATTACACTGACATAAAAGGCACCTGGGCTGGCTGTCAATGAAATGCACCTATTACAGTCACATAGTGACCCTAGAAAGTGACAAGGAGACCAGTGACAAGGAGATCACGTTGGATTTATGAAACAGTAGAATCAATTCTGATGTTCATTCTGATTTCTTAATGCCATGTTCAATCTGCCCATGAGAGCAGTACATTCCATTTACATCAGCATCAAATAGAATGAGAAATGATAGAGCTTTTATTACACAGTGTATCTGTTACTGAACATAAATGCCTCAAACAGATTTCCATAAGCCTCCTCTAGATTACCTCAGAGAAAATGTAACTATATTATATTACAATGTTTTCACTAACACACAAATGCTACTTTAATCACTGAACATTTTGGGTAGGCTAATGGGTATGCTATAAGAGTAATGTCCAGACACAAGTAGGCCCTATGTGACTTAAAATGTGTAGATCTCTACGGAGAAACAACTGAAACTGCAACATACCAGCCTGCATCTCCCTGCTGGTTTGCCTCTGAAGCTAAGCAGGGTTGGTCCTGGTCAGTCCCTGGATGGGATACCAGATAGTGTTGGAGGGCCAGTAAGAGGCACTCTTTCCTCTGGTCTTAAAAATATCCCAATGCCCCAGGGCAGTGATTTGGGACGTTGCCCTGTGTAGGGTGCAGAATTTTGGATGGGATGTTAAACAGATGTCCTGACTCTCTGGCTGCGTTTACACAGGAAGCTCAATTCTGAAATGCTTTCCACTAATTGGTCTTTTGCCCAATCACATCAGATCCTTTCACATCAAATTCCTCTAAGGCAGGGTTCCCCAAACTCGGTCCTGGGGCCCCCCAGGTGCACGTTTTGGTTTTTGCCCTGATATTTTTAAAACCAGAGGAAAGAGTGCCTCTTACTGGCCCTCCAACACTATCTGGTATCCCATCCAGGGACTGACCAGGACCAACCCTGCTTAGCTTCAGAGGCAAACCAGCAGGGAGATGCAGGCTGGTATGTTGCAGTTTCAGTTGTTCCTCCGCAGAGATCTACACATTTTAAGTCACATAGGGCCTACTTGTGTCTGGACATTACTCTTATAGCATACCCATTAGCCTACCCAAAATGTTCAGTGATTAAAGTAGCTTTTGTGTGTTAGTGAAAACATTGTAGTATAATATAGTTACATTTTCTCTGAGTCTCTGAGTTAATCTAGAGGAGGCTTATGGAAATCTGTTTGAGGCGTTTATGTTCAGTAACAGATACACTGTGTAATAAAAGCTCTATCATCTGCATTGACACTTTTAGCACTAACTCTCTGGCACTCTACGCACACACACTGGACTCTATCCACACAATCATACATATTGTACCTACACCCCAACACACACACACACACACTACATAATTACAGCCTGAATTTAAAATACAGTAGATTCAATGTAGATATTTTGTTACTGGGCTACAAGCAATACCCCATCATTTCAAAGTGGATTTATGTTCCATTCCATTTTTCTAAATGTTACAAATTAATTAAAAATGAAAAGCTGAAATTTCTTGAGTCAATAAGTATTCAACCCCTTTGTTATAGCAAGCCTAAATAATTCTGGAGTAAAAATGTGCTTAAGAAGTCACATAATAAGTTGCATGGACTCGCTCTGTGTTCAATAATAGTGTTTAACATGATTTTTTATGACTACCTCATCTCTGTACCCATGCATACATTTATCTGTAAGTTCCCTCAGTCAAGCAGTGCATTTCAAACACAGATTCAACAAAGACCTGGGAGGTTTTCCAATGTCTCGCAAAGAAGGGCACCTATTGGTAGATGTGTAAAGATTTTTAAAAAGCAGACATTGAATATCCCTTTGAGCATGGTGAAGTTATTAACTACACTTTGGATGGTGTATCAATACACCCAGTCACAAAGATACAGGAGTCCTTCCTAACTGAGTTAATGGAGAGGAAGGAAACTGCTCAGGGATTTCACCATGAGGCCAAAGCAGACGTTAAAACAGTAAAAGTTGAATGGCTGTGATAGCAGAAAACTGAGGATGAACGAACAACATTGTAGTTACTCCGCAATACTAACCTAATTGACAGAGTGAAAATAAGGAAGCCTGTACATCAGAGGAGGCTGGTGGGAGGAGCTAAAAGAGGACAGGCTCATTGTAATGTCTAGAATTGAATAAATGGAATTGCGTCAAACATGTGGTTTCCATTTGGTTGTTGTGTTTGAACCCGTTGGAGACATGGAGACCTAATCATGCGCCACGCTGAGCACATATGCAGCACTCACAGTGGATTGTCTTCAGGCATGTATTGGTGAGATGAGATGCAATATGGTCTAGCGGTTGAGAAATGCTCATAAACTCATGAATTGCCAGACAGTGATGTGTTCTGGGCCAGGAATTCCCTGCACTCCATGAAACTTCTCTTCTCCATTGAACTGAGGTTAAAAGTATTCTGCATATCAGAATATATCATATCAGAGGTATGCATATTCTGCTATTTGTTTATTTTAAATGTGTAACTTTGAGAGCATTATATGACAGTGGCAAGTCTAATCTCCACTAGAGCTGGGCAATATGGACAAAAATCCATATTGCAATAAATTGCCTGAATTGAGGCAATAACGATACTAGTTTGATGGTTGTAGCCATCAATTGTCCCATTAACAATCACCCATATTAGTAAACTTATTTCATTTCAAACTTCACATTTCTCTAATATAGGCTACTTATCGTAATGAACAATATCAGCAAAATGCCTGCGATAAGTGATCAGTATTGTCGGTGTCGATCATTTTCATATTCTTATTCTCTACTGAGTCAAAGTTTTTGAGCAGCATTCTCTACTGAGTCAAAGTTTTTAAGCCAAGTTAATAAACAGATCACCGACCATTTCGAATCCCACCGTACCTTCTCCACTAGGCAATCTGGTTTCCGAGCTGGTCATGGGTGCACCTCAGCCACGCTCAAGGTCCTAAACGATATCATAACCGCCATCGATAAAAGACTACTGTGCAGCCGTCTTCATCGACCTGGCCAAGGCTTTTGACCTGGCCAAGGCTTTAGAGGTCTCAATCACCTCATTCTTATTGGCAGACTCAATAGACTCAATAGCCTTGGTTTCTCAAATGACTGCCTCACCTCATTCACCAACTACTTCTCAGATAGAGTTCTCTGGCAGTCTCTATGGGGGTGCCACAGGGTTCAATTCTCGGGCCGACTCCTTTGTCTGTATATATCAATGATGTCGCTCTTGCTGCTGGTGATTCTCTGATCCACTGCTTTTAACTGTTTTTAAATGCTAGGAAAACTAAGTGCATGCTCTTCAACCGATTGCTGCCCACACCCTCCCGCCCGACTAGCATCACTACTCTGGACGGTTCTGACCTAGAATATGTGGACAACTACAAATACCCAGGTGTCTTGCTAGACTGTAAACTCTCCTTCCAGACTCACATTAAGCATCTCCAATCCAAAATTAAATCTAGAATTGGCTTCCTATTTCGCAACAAAGCCTCCTTCACTCATGCCGCCAAACATATCCTCGTAAAAATGACCATCCTACCAATCCTTGACTTCGGCGATGTCATTTACAAAATAGCCCCCAACACTCTACTCAGCAAACTGGATGTAGTCTATCACAGTGCCATCCGTTTTATCACCAAAAGCCCCAAATACTACCCACCACTGCGACCTGTATGCTCTCATTGGCTGGCCCTCACTACGTATCCATCACCAAACCCACTGGCTCCAGGTCATCTATAAGTGTTTGCTAGGTAAAGCCCCGCCTTATCTCTGCTCACTGGTCACCATAGCAACACCCACCCATAGCACACACTCCGGCAGGTATATTGCACTGGTCATCCCCAAAGCCAACACTTCCTTTGGCCGTCTTTCCTTCCAGGTCTCTGTTGCCAAAGACTGGAGCCAATTGAAAAAAATCTCTGAAGCTGGAGTCTTATATCTCCCTCCCTAACTTTAAGCATCAGCTGTTTGAACAGCTTACTGATCACTGTACACAGCCAATCTGTAAATAGCACACCCAACTACCTCATCCCCATATTATTACTTACCCTCTTGTTCTTTTGCACCCAAGTATCTCTACTTGCACATTCATCATCTGCACATCTATCACTCCAGTATTAATGCTAAATTGTAATTATTGTACATAGACGTTTCTATTTTTATTTTATTTTGTGTTATTGACTGCACATTTGTTTATGTGTAACTCTGTGTTGTTTTTGTCGCACTGCTTTGCTTTATCTTGGCCAGGTCGCAGTTGTAAATGAGAACTTGTTCTCAACTGGCATACCTGGTTAAATAAAGGTGAAATTAAAAAAATATACAAAATAATGAGTGCATACAAAATGCATGAGTAGGCCTATCAATCTGCTGGGCCAACACAGTGATATTTTTTCTTGAAGAACTTGAGTTGCTCTTTCACGTGCCTCATGCAGCTCATTGTAACAACTTTGAGAGATGAATACCAATAGAGGAGATCATGTCTGGTGGTTTTTATGTCCTGCCATTTCATTAAACTTGCCCATTGGCAAAATACAGTGGGGCAAAAAAGTATTTAGTCAGCCACCAATTGTTCAAGTTCTCCCACTTAAAAAGATGAGGGAGGCCTGTAAATGTCATCATAGGTACACTTCAACTATGACAGACAAAATGAGAAGGAAAAAAATCCAGAAAATCACATTGTAGGATTTTTAATTAAATTATTTGCAAATTATGGTGGAAAATAAGTATTTGGTCACCTACAAACAAGCAAGATTTCTGGCTCTCACAGACCTGTAACTTCTTCTTTAAGAGGCTCCTCTGTCCTCCACTCGTTACCTGTATTAATGGCACCTGTTTGAACTTGTTATCAGTATAAAAGACACCTGTCCACAACCTCAAACAGTCACACTCCAAACTCCACTATGGCCAAGACAAAAGAGCTGTCAAAGGACACAAGAAACAAAATTGTAGACCTGCACCAGGCTGGGAAGAATGAATCTGCAATAGGTAAGCAGCTTGGTTTGAAGAAATCAACTGTGGGAACAATTATTAGGAAATGGAAGACATACAAGACCACTGATAATCTCCCTCGATCTGGGGCTCCATGCAAGATCTCACCCCGTGGGGTCAAAATGATCACAAGAACGGTGAGCAAAAATCCCAGAACCACACGGGGGGACCTAGTGAATGACCTGCAGAAAGCTGGGACCAAAGTAACAAAGCCTACCATCAGTAACACACTATGCTGCCAGGGACTAAAATCCTGCAGTGCCAGACGTGTTCCCCTGCTTAAGCCAGTACATGTCCAGGCCCGTCTGAAGTTTGCTAGAGAGCATTTGGATGATCCAGAAGAAGATTGGGAGAATGTCATATGGTCATATGAAACCAAAATATAACTTTTTGGGAAAACTCAACTCGTTGTGTTTGGAGGACAAAGAATGCTGAGTTGCAGCCAAAGAACACCATACCTACTGTGAAGCATGGGGGTGGAAACATTATGCTTTGGGGCTGTTTTTCTGCAAAGGGACCAGGACAACTGATCTGTGTAAAGGAAAGAATGAATGGGGCCATGTATCGTGAGATTTTGAGTGAAAACCTCCTTCCATCAGCAAGGGCATTGAAGATGAAACGTGGCTGGGTCTTTCAGCATGACAATGATCCCAAACACACCGCCCGAGCTACGAAGGAGTGGCTTCGTAAGAAGCATTTCAAGGTCCTGGAGTGGCCTAGCCAGTCTCCAGATCTCAACCCCATAGAAAATCTTTGGAGGGAGTTGAAAGTCCGTGTTGCCCAGCAACAGCCCCAAAACATCACTGCTCTAGAGGAGATCTGCATAGAGGAATGGGCCAAAATACCAGCAACAGTGTGTGAAAACCTTGTGAAGACTTAGAGAAAACGTTTGACCTCTGTCATTGCCAACAAAGGGTATATAACAAAGTATTGAGATAAACTTTTGATATTGACCAAATACTTATTTTCCACCATAATTTGCAAATAAATTCATTAAAAATCCTACAATGTGATTTTCTGGATTTTTTTTTTCTCATCTTGTCAGTCATAGTTGAAGTGTACCTATGATGAAACTTACAGGCCTCTCTCATCTTTTAAGTGGGAGAACTTGCACAATTGGTGGCTGACTAAATACTTTTTTGCCCCACTGTATGTACATGATTGTGATGTCAGAAAAATCATTTGATTGGGTGATATCAAACAGATGTGTTCTGTCATATTGTCAATGCCATTGAAATATACTGTATATAATATTCAGTATACCAGTAGGCATTTTTGTCACCATACCAACTGAGCAGCGAACATCTTGCTCACATGCAGTCTTGGTTGTGATCTTTGAGTTGTGTTGATAGTGGGTGTCATGAATCATGTAATAACTTTATTCCATTTAAGATATTTCTACGAACATTATACAGAATGAACCTAAAATCAATACAGATGTAAAGGATATGTTTTTATTTATTTATTTTTTACAACCAAATCTTATTTTTAAATGGAAATTGGATGTTGTAGGGTCCAGACAACTTTTTTTGTGATTTCACATGTTTGAGAAACTTACAGCCAACAACAAATCACTTTCTCATCTGTTTTGTGTAATATGGGGCCCCCGAAAAAGCATGAACAAAGGCTCCAGAAACAAGCAAATACGTCCTCTTAGAAAAAAAACTAAGCTCTCAGTATAGTGACGCAGTTCTTTAGATGCTGTACACAAATTGTCATTCCAAACTTTATCCGCAATGTTATATTCCCTTTTGCACAACTCAAGCTGTTTCCCCTATCCAGCTGTTCCATTCTCCATGTAGCCTGCTGCTACAGGTATCTGCCAAAATACAGGAAACACCAACTTAAAGCATTTTAATAGCACGTTGGGACACCACGAGACGCAAGAACAGCTTCAATGTGCCTTGGCATAGATTCTACAAGGGCCTGGAACTTCCTGTGTGTAAGAACCCATGCTTTCAGTACACTTTGTATCCATCATTTACTCAAGTGTTTCCTTTATTTTGGCAGTTACCTGTAAAATGGACAGAAATGTATCGCTCGAGCCACAACAAAGCATCTATAATGTTGCGGACAAAGTTCGGAATAAAATATCTAAAAGACCTGCATCACTATACTGACAAAAAAGGAAGCATTTGTTTTTGGAGCCTTTGTTCGTGTTTTTTCAGGGCCCCTATACTACACAACGAGAAGAAGAGATTTGCTGTTTGGGGCAAGTTTCTCAAAAACATATGAAATCACACAAAAGGTGTCTGGACCCTTCTATAAGATGACATTTACATCAGAAATAGAGATGTTGTTGTAAAAACAACTTCTCCTTTAATCTGTATAGAATTTACAGATGTAATCTGTATTGACAGGTGTTTTATCAAATGAATGCTACTTTGCCCAAAGCACATTCAGAATCTGCTGCGTCTTTGGGAATCTTCAGGAAGTGAACAGGGAAATGATGAAGGAACACATCACATGTCCAGGTAATGTTTTACATTAAAGTACACCATTGATGTAATGACAAAGCACAGGGCTCTCAAAAAGACCTGCCCAGTTTCATTGTTTTGATCGGAGCAGATTTCCCCTCTCTCTGATTTGAAGAGAAGAGCAATTCATCCTTCTAACACCTTACCCGGTGGGATGGTAAACCCAGGAGGCAGTTGAATGGTCGTCTGTGGTTGTTGGGGGGGTCTGACAATCAGTTGGGGGGCTACAGTCCTTTGAGCCGCTGGGACTCCCGGTCGAAGCAGAGGCTGTGTAGCTGTGGCCACAGCCGGTGACGCTGGCCTTACCATTCCAACAGTTGTTGTTTGTCCAACAACATTGACAGCAGGCTTTGCCATGACATGACTTGCAGTAGTCGCCGCTGCTATGTTGGAAACAGCAGAGGGAGAGGAAACAGAGTTTATTACGGAATTTACAACACCTAACGGACTGGACATGACTATTTTGGACTGTACGGGAGCGTCCGACTTCGCTTCAGAACCCTCTTTTTTGTGGTTCACTTGTGAAGCTGCTGCACAGGTGATCGGTCCTATCGCGCCTTGTTTAACCAAGGCCGAGACGGTAGTGCCATTTCCATTATGTGCAATGCTAGCTACAATGTGACTTGGTAGTCTTTGCAAAGCAATAGTAGGAGTCCCCTTATCCAGGGGAATCGCTGATTGAGTTGAAGAAATTCTGGAGTTAGATAAAGTGAAAATCGTCGTATTTACACAAGATGTAACGTCAACGGTCCGACTTGAGTTTGCTGCACTTGCACTGCTAGACACAGTGTTAACGTTATTAATCAACGCAGCAGTTCCCGCCGCAGGGGGATTATTCCTTGACGTTACCGCTCCTCCGCTACCGTTCAAACTCTGTATTCCCGCGGATGCACTCCGTAACGATGCAGTTATACGTTTTCTTGGATGATCGACAATGTCTGTTGATGTCTGACCTGAAGCCAGAGCGGAACCTCGGCTGGTGGTGGTGCTGCTGATGCTGTTGACAAGCGGAGAAGTTGCTACACCACCAAATGCAGGTAGTGTTGTGATAGATGATGTTCCATGTGATTGCAAACCGCTCTTGGTAGCGTTTACTCCAGTCCCTGAAGTGGTGGAAGCTTCCTCAAAGGACGGAATAGAACTCAGCGAAGAAGATGTAACAGTTTTCTCTAAGCTAATTTCTTTAGAGTTTATCTCCTGGTGCATCCCAGCTTTATGTTGTCCTTGTTGCTGCTGTACTAGTGTAGTACCCACTTGGGCTGTTAGCGTTTTCCCTAAGTGATGGTTTGCAGTGAATGTAGACCCAGCACCTCTGTTTTCCGACTGAGTATCTGCAGGGTTGCTTTGTCCAACAAGTTGTGACTCCAAAGAGCCCACTAAATCGCTCACAGCTTTTTCATCCACCTCAGAAAATAGCATATCTTCCAGTGGGTCGGAGGTGCTCGCCATCTTTGATCATAGATCGCTGTCTAAAAAAAGTGTAAATGAGTGAAATGCGCATGCGTGTTACTAGGCATTGTGGGAATTAATCTGACGTCAAAGAGCCAATATTTATGTTTGTTTTTTTCAAATTTCATTGATTAATAAATGTATTACTAAACAAAATACTGTAAGGAAATTGTTTAGCACGTTACATTTCAGCACGTAATAAAGTGGGAGTTCTCACAGAAACTCAGAAACCTCACATTTTATTATGGCAATGAAAATAGGCTTTAGTCTGGGAGAGTAGCATATGGTCCCAAGAAACATATTTTATTTGTCATAGAGATTTTATTTTGACACTTGCCACAGACACGACTGGAAATACTTAGTAGTTTCCGCACCAAAAAATTTCACCTTCACCTAATTTCACCTATCAAGGATTGTTGCTTCGGCTAGCTGTGGCTGGCTGGCTGCTGGTTTGTTAGAATTGCTGGAAGGACATTTTGTTAGATGAAGCAGATTGCAACTGCACCCTTGCATTTATTGCAGATTCCATTAAAATATATGATACATGTGTGGAAACTGCTTAATTAAACAAACGTTGTCTTTTTATGTATTTTATGCATACGGGGTGGGCGAGAGAGATGGGCGATAAGGTATCCAGTGGCAGCGATGGAAAATGTACATAAACTGTAGTTGGCAGTCTCAGATCTAGGATCAGTTTGCCCTCTCCCAATCCCAGAAAGTATCCAGAAGGGCGAGAAACACAAAACTAACCTTAGATCAGTAATCTTTGAAAGGTAGCAATGATCCCGTGAAAACTCGCGATATCTACGGTTGACAGAGACGATTTCCCACCATTCTTTGCGGTGAGGCAAGGCATCATAAGAAAACGGCCATGTCGTTGTGCTAGCAAATTGGTGGAAGAACGAACGAGCAATAATCTTTGTTAGAAGTGTGCAAACAGGACTAAATAACGTAGCTAGCTACTTTCCATATACTTTTGGAAGATCTATATTTATTTCCCACATTCAAATAAAAAGGAAGACGGTATGAGTGGAGGGACACCCTACATCGGGAGTAAAATTAGCCTAATCTCGAAGGCCGAGATTCGCTATGAGGGAATTTTATACACAATTGACACCGAAAATTCGACTGTTGCCCTCGCCAAAGGTAAGCTAAAACGTATACATTGCAATCAAATAAGTCGATAAATTGAAAACACCGTTTTTTTTAAACTAGCAATGAGGTGCAGGCATTTAGTCTGTCACTGTCAAATTGTTCACAATGCTAGTTAGCATAGCTAGTAGCTAGCTTTGTCGAATGCGTAATCATGCGTGTGGCAGGCTAGTTTAAGTTAGCAGAGCTGATTTAACTAGCCCGTTTCACTGCAAACGCTCTGGCCTGTTTCATTCATGCTTTGTTGGTGCATTGTTTAGCTGACCGGTTTATCACTTAAGCTAACTTGCACGATTAGATAGTAAACGTTAGCGGTTAATGTGGACGGGAAATCGGCTAGATAAAATGCTAACGATGTTGACCTTAATTTGATGGCTAGAAAGTGCAAGTTAGCTAACTAGCGACCGTTCTATTGTTGTTCCTCCAGTGGCAGCTAGCTAGCTGCCTGTTTGCACTGGTATGTGCATGCACTCACTTGCGTTCTTTGTTTACGTCCTGCACGGCGTTTCATTTTGTCAATACTAGACTGTACAATGAATGGTGGATGATCTGGCAGGCAATCAATGTAATTTGTCTCTGCATTTGTTTATCCAAACAGTCCGCTCCTTTGGCACTGAGGATCGCCCTACTGACAGGCCAATTCCACCACGGGATGAAGTCTTCGAATACATAATCTTCAGAGGGAGTGACATCAAGGACCTGACTGTTTGCGAGCCACCAAAAGCCACCAGCTCCCTGCCTCAGGACCCTGCCATTGTTCAAGTAAGCAGGACATTGATCTAGTCAATGATTCATTGGGAAATGTATTTGCTGTTTACATACTTAATAGTTCTGTATATGGTTGTCTAACATTTTGTTTTCCCCAGTCCTCTATTGGATCCACCAATGCTCCACCCCCATCATTCCAGTCTGTGGGCTCATATGCACCCTTTAGCGGCAGGGCTCCTGTCCCCCCTTACAGCCAGTTTAACCCCAGCCCCCTGGTGTCCCAGCAGTTTGGAGTTGTCGGTGGAGGTTGGTACATTCATCTTGTTGCTTTGCCATTCTATCATCTCTGAGATGTCTGAAATGAAGAATGATCTTGAAAGCTCTTGTATTGTCAGTGTGTAATGCAATGCTGTTGGAGCTAGAGTACTTTTTTCTTTAGCATATCTGCCTCTCAATATCATGCAATTTTATGTTCTATGCAGTATCTTGCTTGCAGTTAACATCAGTGGAGAGCTGCACTTCTTGCATTATTATAATCACACAACCTGCCTTTGATCATGACTCTGTTCCAGTGCATTACACAAGAAATTGGACTAAGGTGTCTTCTATATGGGGGGAGTTGTGTTAAGAGCCCCAGCGCTCGGTCTGAACAGTAACATGTCACTTGCGGTACGGTTTTGGAGGCATAAGGATCTTATCTTTAATATCAGTGAGAAATAATAATTAAAGGTTAAAGTGATACACCTTTTTTATTGGGTTAGTGTTCCCACATGGCCATATCTCCATGTTACAGCGTGTGTTTATGGAAGACAGAGGCACTACCTGTGCTAATTAGCTATCTGGCATACTCCAAACACCTGTGTGTAACTGTAGAAGGTTGCCAGAAATGTGACACTGAAAAATACTGTTTGCTTCAATGGTGATAAAGCTGGTTAAAAGTGTACAGTAAGTGTATATTTTGCAGTTGTGAAATAATTTTGAAAGTAAAGGGATTTGTTTCTAGAACCGAATTGCAATTTATAATCGATTTCATGTTTAAATTGAGTATCTGGGGCTCCTGAGTGGAGCAGAGGTCTAAGGCACTGCATGAGTGCTAGAGGTGTTACTACAGTCTCAGCTTCATATGTGCCACAACCGGCCGTGGTCGGGAGTCCAATAGGACCGCTCGTAATTGGCCCAGTGTCATCCGGGTTTGGGGATGGGTTTGGGGATGGGTTTGGCCAGTGGGGCTTTACTTGACTCATTGCACTCTAGCGACTCTTTGTGGTGGGCCGGGTGCCTGCAGGCTCACCACCTATGCCAGTTTCCAGCAGGGGAGGCTGACACATTGGTACGGCTGGCTTCCGGGTTAAGCTGGCGGGTGTTAAGGAGCGCGGTTAGGTGGAGTTTCGGTGGACGCATGACTTCGCCTCTCCCGAGCCCATTGGGGCGCTGCAGCGATGAACCAAGATCGAATAATTGGGGAGAAAAGGGGGTAAAATAATATATATTTATATTGCTTATTTGGCTGTGTTGGCTGCCAGAGCCAGTCTACCTTTTAAATATATCATATAATGTCCTTGGACCTTAAATAGTAACAGTTGGCTCCTTAAAGATAAACCTCTCCTTAATGCAACTGCTGTGTCAGATTTCCAAAAAGCGTTTACGGCGAAAGCACACCATGAGATAATGTTGAGTACAGCGCTCAGCCGCCAAAACAAGCCATACATACACCCGCCAGGTTGTGGAGGCAACAAAAGTCAGAAAAGGCGTTATAAATATTCACTTACTGTTGATCTTCACCGGAATGCACTACCAGGAATCCCAGTTCCACAATAAATGTTTGTTTTGTTCGAGTCCATCTTTATGTCCAAATACCTCCTTTTTGTTTGCGTTTAGTTCACAAATCCAAATGCACAAAGCGTGGGCACTAAGTCCAGCTGAAAAGTCAAAAAGGTTCCATTAAAGTTCGCAGAAACATGTCAAACGATGTATATAATCAATCTTTAGGATGTTTTTATCATAACTCTTCAATAATATTCCAACCGGACAATTCCATTGTCATTAGACAGGGAACGGAGCTCACGCCACGCATGATAAACAACTCATGGCTTTCAGCTGAGCCACTTACTCGGAGTGCTCTTATTCTCTCTCCTTTCACAATAGAGGCCTGAAACAACTTTCTAAAGACTGTTAACATCTACTGGAAGCCTTAGGAAGTGCAATCTGAGCCCATTTACACTGGATATTGGATAGGCAATCACTTGAAAAACTACAAACCTCAGATTTCCCACTTCCTGGTTGGATTTTTCTCAGGTTTTTGCCTGCCATATGAGTTCTGCTATACTCAGACATCATTCAAACAGTTTTAGAAACTTCGGTGTTTTCTATCCAACTCTACTAATAATATGCATATCTGAGCTTCTGGGCCTTAGTAGCAGGCAGTTTACTCTGGGCATGCTTTTGATCCGGATGTGAAAATACTGCCCTCTAGAGGTAAACAGTACATCTTGGGCTAAACCCTGCCTTGTCCTCTAGGTCGCATCAGTCCCCAGCTGGACACTCTGAGGAAGAGCCCTTCCATGGAGCAGGCAGTGCAGACTTCCCCCACCACTGCCCCTGCTGCACCTGCACCAGTGGGACGAAGGAGCCCAGCTGGCCCATCAGCCAGGCCCATCACTACCCTGGGCAACCAGAAGCCTCCAGACATCCTGGAACAGAGGAGGGGTGAGGCTGTAGCCAGGCTTGGCCTGAATGTCCACAATGTACTGCTGTCACACAGACTAGTCTACATTGCCTGTTTAGAACAATTGCTTGATTGCCTATCTCTCTAAGTGAAGAACCTGGCCATATGGCTTTCTAGTTTAGAATATTGTTGCTCTTGACTGATATGCCAAAATAATTGCGAGTTTGGTCTTTTTATTTTGTGCTTTTTTTAGGCCCTGAGGTTCAGAAAATACCCAGAACAGATTCCGAGCAAGGTGGTGGCGACAACCGGAATCACCGTCAATGTGGTGAGTTGGTTCTCATGAAATACCAGTGTACTTGTTAACCTGTTTTAAGCTCTCGCCCTAGCTTCTGTTGTGCACTGGCTTACTAGTGTTAATGTGCCCATCTTTTTCTGTCAAAATAAGATCTATACGCATTCAAACTAAATATAATTTAAAGGTTGCTTTGCTATTGTTTGTCTGACTCTGCTGTCTTGTCTTCCCAGCCGGTGGTCCTCCCCCTCAGCGCCGTGGTCGTGGAGGTGGTCACCGTGGAAGAGGCCGTTTCAACCCACACAGGGACGGTCCCATGAAGTTTGATCAAGACTTTGACTTTGAGACTGCCAACGCTCAGTTCAACAAGGAGGAGATTGAAAAAGAGTTTCAGAGCAAACTCAAACTGAAAGGTACTATTTGTAATTATTATAGCATGTTCCATGCAGCAGTAATGTCATGGCCTAGCCTGGGTTCCTACCTAAATTCCCAGGCTGCCACTGTTGACTTGGAACTTGTCAATTTTTGTGTACTCTTTTTATCCTCTTATCTTAATCCAAGTTCATGAAGAAATGTTGTACCCCTTTTTTAATTGTCTAACATAGATGACAAGCCTGATAAACCAGAGAAGGCTCTTAATGGAGATGAGAAGGCAGATTCTGGAGTGGAGACCCAGAACAGTGAAGGCAATGCTGAAGAAGAGGAACCTGTGGTGGCCAACGTTTACTACGACAAGACTAAGTCCTTCTTTGATAACATTTCTTCTGATGATACAAGGCATGTCCCTTTTGCTCTCTTAAACTATTAACTATTTTTATTTGTGCTTTGTGGTATTGATAGTGTCTCATACTAATTGAAATCCAAAGCATGTCTGTTAGGTTAGTCTTTGGCATTAAAGGTCTCATTTTGTATTTACAGGAAAGCAGCTGAGCGATCTGGCGGTTCAGGATTCCCAAGAAGGCAGACTTGGGCTGAGGAGAGGAGGATGAATTCGGAGACCTTTGGCATTCCACTGAGGCACAACCGAGGCCGAGGAGGCTTCAGAGGAAGTCGTGGCGGCGTGGGCTTCCGTGGGGGCAGAGGGCGTGCCATGAGCAGAGGTTCCTTTGGACCCCCCCGCGGGGCCCCACCCGGCTTCAGGGGAGGATTCCGAGGAAGCAGCAGAGGTGGCCGGGAGTTTGTTGAATATGAATACAGGGTAAATCATTCCTTACACCACATGTAAAAATATTGGTGATTTTATATTTTATTATTCCAAAGTTAAATGTACATAAGCACACACTCGCAACAAAGGACAGGACAACCCAACATCACACTTATAATGCAAGTAAAGTTCAATATGATGCAAGACGTTGTCTCGATATTATTAAAGGCTGGATGCGTGTTCAAGTCTAAACATGTTTTGCTTTATTCCAGAAGGATAACAAAGTGGCCGCGTAGTGCATCAGAGAGATGGATCCACCAAGAATTGTAGCCCTTCATGGTCCAGAAATATTTGTCAAAAAGATTGATGACATACTCTGTAAATTTCCCACCAGCACTGGGGTTGACTGCTTTATTTCAACGGGTGTGAATGCAGTTTCTTTACCAATTTCATTTTTTTTCTCCCAAAAATACAACAAAGGATTATAATGTGCTTATGAGAATTTGAGCATTGTTTGATATTATACAGTAATCAGAGGGACAAGAACTTGTGTAAATATTGTACTCCAGTGGAATTATTCAGTATTTTTGCATCTATTTGAGTTCCTTTCTTACTAAAATTGTATTTGATAATGTTGTGTAAAGATGTATGCAGAATCCCGCTGATACTGTGAGTACTTTGATCACTGAAAAATAGCTTTATTTTTTGGGGATATATCCTGCAATGTACCTTAGGAGCACTAAAATCCTACATAGCCTGTCGGGTCACAGTTTTTGTTTTTTATATTTTCCTAGTCTATTTCTTAGTAGCCGTTTATTCCGTGTTTTGACGTTCTGCTGTACTTTGCCAAGTTTCTTAGAAACTATTGTTTCCGTGTTCCTGCTAAAAGACTAAAATGTAAATGTTCTTGGGGTACATCAAGTAGATAAGTGGTTTACATCATAGGCTCACTTTTGTTGTTGGAGAGATCCTGCTTTCTAATTAAGGTAGTCAGTTCAGACCTTTAAGCTATTTATACAAGATCGGAGTAGGTCAGACATCCTGAAAACATTTGAGCGTTTTCACTAATCGGGATCATTTGTTTTATAATCTTACTGAATATTGAATGAATGTATTTCTACTGCATCACGCTGTTATTTCTGCCCCAAAGATATTTTGTGGTTGCCACTTAACTTCTGGTTTTAGAAATGCATATGAATGAATTGATTCAGAGCTTTTGGGATGTTTTCTCTACCCCTAAGCATGCCCTGTGGTTCCCAACACCTGCTAATGCTGGTCACCAACTACAGGTCATGTTGGGAAGGACTGCAGTCCTTGTGATTTGGTGATGGGGTATGCTGCACATATTTGCTCTGGCATATTTTTGTTAAATGTAGTGTTGGTGACTATAGCTCTTTTTAGTGTAGTCGATGTCGTCAAAGGAGGCTTTTCTGCAACAATCATGGCTGAACTTGGAGATCAGTCATTAGAAATGTCTATCTAGCCTTCATCTCCCCAGCGCTTGAATATGAAATAACTGCCAAGTTTTAACTAGCCGCTGAACAAGTGTCTATGGTATTAAATCATTGTTGACCTCTAAATGTTTGCCCTGCAAGAGGAGATGGCTGCTTCTGGCCTAGACTGCTGTGTAACCAGATTGATCTTGTCCCCAGTATGGAATACGACTGGGAGCATTGGGCTACATATTCTGTTTGTTTCAAAACAATTTGCAATTCAACAAGTGTTACTGATGTATGTTAACATTTTTCTAGCAGACAATCTTGCTTTGCCTGATGGTCTATTGGCATGCTTGCCCCTTGTATGGTGTTGCATCTGAAAAAACAATCTGGTGTGCTCAACTCAACAAAGATGCTGGTGTTTTTTGTTTTTCAGTCCCACTAATGCAACTTCAGTGAATAATAGTATCATTCACCAGCTGTATTGACATTGTAGTAGCCTGGCACACAAGTGATTCTAACGTAAGCTTGTCCTGAAAAAAGAACATCAATTTGTTGAAGTGGCAATATGTTGGGGAGAGTAAGGGCTGTATAACTTGGGAAAAATCTTCAGCCATCAGAGATAATATTCTGCACAACTAGGTTTGAGTATACATTCATAGATTTATTTTAAGTCCAACCACTAAATTTACATGAGGTTGAAGGAAACAAATTCACTTGTTGGAAGAAGTTAGATGAAAAGTAGTGAAGTTACTCCAGGCCTTAAAACCAATCTACTAAGCTTCTGGAAGAATTCCTAGTGATCCAATTCCAGCATTTGTAATAAACCGCATCGGTGCTTTAAGCTTGCAATGTTTGTCCCTTTCCCCATGCTTGGGGAAGTCTATTGAGCACTGTCTATTGTTCAGCACTTGCAGTTTGGAGGATTGTCCATAAAATCATACCTCTTGAGGCAATTCAGATTTTTAATGGGATATTTTCTTTTTATAAGATAAAGGGATGTGAACTGGATGTTGAGACCAGTGGATAAGGGGGTGGATTTTTCAGATGTTCTCACTTTGTGTCAGTATGTTTGGGAGTGCTAGAAGGAGGGTTATGCATTTATCTTCCTCTCAATTGACCTACAGTATGATGACAATATGTAAGCTGTACTATTTGAAAACACTACAAGATAAACCTGATCTAGAACATAAAAAATGTTGGGCAGCTAGGCCAATATATCCTGTAGTTCATAAATGTGCAGTTTGACTGAATTGTTGTACAGATTGATAATACAGAGCAATGTATGGCAGCCTTAGCCTCGTACGAATCATCCTGATCTGTGAGCTCGTGAGATCAGGATGGCTAGTATGGGGCTATGGCATCCTTGCCTTGTGATAAAACACAAAATAATGACTCCGAACAAGGATTATACACAGGAGCCTGGGTAGTTGCAATAACCACATCGGTGTAAGGTCCAGAGATACTTTGAGATTTCAAACTACATATTACCTACATATTGCTGTAAAGTTTTGATTACATTAGTTACTTCTTCCGACCTCTGGAATAATAAAGCCAGATATTGTTTCTAAATAAAGCAGTTGAACAGCATGGTGTACTTCAAGTGGGCCGACCCTCTGCAGACAGGTTTTTACTCTATAAAAATAAACAATTGTTCAATAGCCATCTCCTTGTTTTTATTATATTGACAGTCGAGTTGCCTTCCAAGAATTGTGGACACTACTCAGTTCACATATTTTTCAAGATTTTAGGCGAAATGAAATTATTGCCTTCTAGCAAACCTTCCAGGCTCATAGCATCTGTGTATGTCATTGTTTTAGGGCTTTTCAGTTACTATTTGAAATATGTTTATGGTCATGGTATTTTCTAGAGAAGGGGGAACATGTATATGTAGTTCGAAAATGTATTTAAGTTATATTTTTTTATAGACATGCTTCTGTAGAAAGCATTGGGTTAACTTTTTCTGAAGTTTCATTAGATTTTGACATGCGCACTAGCACGGGCACGGGACGTTTTTTCACTTCGCTCCCTAGCTACTTCTCGTCCTACCCTGAGTCCTACTCCTGTCCAAAACAACTGGATAGATGAACTTGATATAGCAGGAAGCATCAATTAGCCTATCCACAGATTAGCAGGATTCTATATCAGGGTAAAGACAAGGGACTGTATTGAAATTGAACGGGCAAATGTTCGACTAAAATGAACGAAAATCCCTGTTTCCACTAGTTACCATAGCCACAAAGTCCGGATGGCTATATCGTAAAAATCATGAAAACAGAAATTGGCCTTTGGGTCATAATTTAAGGTTCGGGTTAGGCATAAGAATAGCGGTGAGGTTAAGATGTGGAACACCGTTTTGGTCTTAAAGCACGTGGTCAAAACGCGATCTTTTTAATGCTATGTGTGTAAAGTAAACAGGTCCAGGCGCTAAATGAACGCCTACACGCGTCAAAGAAGGGCGTGCAAATGTGTGGTTTAACATGTGCTAAATAAACGTCTGCAAGCGGTCCTGCGCACGTCAAGTTAACGCCTACAGCTGCTAAATATACATCCACTCACGCTAATTTAACGCGTTCTTTAATATGCAATTTTACTAGCTTCTCCTTTCAAACAGATTTCACAGTTTGAAGGAACTTCCTTTTCCACTGCAAACAGATTTTGAAACTTTACAAGGTAAACGTTTTGTCTTTGACATTTTTTTACTGAATCGTAAAGTTTATCAGCTAGTTTACAGTGGAAGGATCGGTTTCTCATCACTGGCTATAAAATGCAGCTAACATTAATCTAGCACCAGGATCAGCAGTGCTTAGCATAAACTAAGTCAGATAATTGCTAGCTAATTTAGCTAACGCCGGTAGCCTCGAACTCCGGCCATTATTATATTGTAATGACCAGACTAGATCATAAAGGAACAATTGTCCAGTGTCGTGGAAATTTGCTCTATTTACCAAATCATGAGAGCAAACCACACACAAGTCAGAGTTAGTTATCAAAGTCCATCTTTAATTATATGAGCTCTATCACGACCCTGTGACTCTCAGATCAATTCAGTGTCTATCAATGAATTCTCTGAGAGTCCCTTACACATTGCAGCTGAGATCCTTTAATAGCAAAAAACACACATAGTCAGACAGCATAGACATAATAAATCGTTCAGCTTTGTCTCCTAAACTATGTTATTTTCTCAAACTCAGAACCATAAACCAATCCTCCATATCAACAGGCATATATCAAATCCATCCTATCTTGACAAGATCACAGAGACACTGACTGGCACACAGACATTGTGGAGCCAAGAGATACACGCTTGACCTCTCTCCGGCCCAAGCAACTTAGTCTTGACATAGAACAGATACTGCAACCCCGACACAGTATTATACAGAAATAACATTCTGATGAGAAGTAACTTACAAACATATGATGAATATAAAACATCTTACCTATGTTACCAACCAATTCTGATTATTCCCCAACACCAGACAGAGGATTAAGTTTACGAATTGACGGTTTATTAACCCAACTTCACACAGGCTACTGTTAAGCCGTAGCCCACGCAAAATAAATGAAGGATACCCCACAAATCAACCGTGACCTTCTCTTGTGAAGCCCAGACATAAGAGAAAGAACAACGGCTAAACCTGGTCTTAACTTCCAATGCTCCACCCCCCTGCCAAACCCCCCTCCACGCCACTCCGCCAACCACCAGGATGCCCAGCATCAGAACATTCCAGGCATTCCCAAGATTGGCAGATAGCAGGTTGATTGGCATGGTGGACCCTGCGGGTCGCTACACAGCCCCCCCACCACAAAGTCCCTCGTCCCCGGGAACAAACAAAGTCTCTGAAGCGACCCGGAGGTCTCCTTTGCCTGTGTGGCCGTGATGGACCAGTTGTGAAACAGGGTTCCATCCGTGGCAGGGGGCTGCCCCTCTGGGACCCAGGGGATGAAGTCAGGGATATGGGGGACAAGGATGCGGGAACGGGGAATACAGTCCATGGCATCACGAGGTGACAGGGAGGGAGACAGGGGGAGTGGGCTGTCTGGAGCCTTGTCTGCGGCACCTGGGGGTGGGTGCCTGGAGAATGTCATTGCCAGAGAGGGGAATTGTGGGGGTCCCTGGGGTTTGGGGAGAAGAGGCCCCTCTGTATGGGGCTAACCTGTCCCGGTGCAGTGCCACCTTTCTCCCCCTGGGAGGAAGCTGCACCCAGTAAACAACCTCCCCTACCCTCTCCAGGATGCTGCAGGGTCCCACCCAGTGACTGTCCAACTTGGGGCATCTGCCTTTTTTCCTTAGGGTGCTGTAGTAGATCCAGACCAGCTCCCCAGCCACAAAGTGCCTTCCCCGGGTGTGCACGTCATAGTTCCTCTTCTGCCTCACACCTGCATTCACCGGCTGCACTCTGGCGACGGTGTGGGCTGTCTCCAGGCGGTCCTGGAGTCTCCGGGCATACTCCGGCCCAGGGGGAACACGAGGGCTATCCGTGGGTCGACGCCATCTCCGCAGGGGTGTGGATCTCTCCCCAGCATGAGGAGGGCAGGCGGGCAGGAGGTGAAGTCTTGGACAGCGGAGCAGCATGCCATGAGGACCATAGGCAGGTGCTTGTCCCAGTCACACTGTTGTTTGGCAGAGACGATAGCCAACTGCTGTCCAAGCGTTTGTTGAAGCGCTCCACAAGGCCATAACTTTGAGGATGGAGAGGGGTAGTGCAGGTCTTGTGCATACCCAGCCTCACACATGGTGGCGAACACACGGGACTCAAAGTTTCTGCCTTGGTTGCTGTGGATGGACTCCGCAGCTCCAAACCTGCTGAACATCCCGCTGTCAGGGCGTCGACGATGGTCTCTGCCTCCTGGTCAGACAGAGCATAGGCCTCAGGCCATTTTGTGAAATAGTCCATGGTCGTGAGCTCCCAGAGGTTTCCACTGTCTGTGGTAGGAAACGGCCCAACTACATCCACTCCCACCCTCTCCATGGGAGACCCCACTGGGAACTGTTGGAGCTCAGCATGAGAGCGGCCTGGGGGGTCCTTTCTCGCTGTGCAGTTGTCACAGGCCTCCATATCCCTCTTGTGCTGCCCCAGTAAAAGTCCTGACGGTCCTGGCAGTGTTTTTGTGACCCTAAAGTGTCCAGTCCCCACCCCCCCATGAGTACTCTGGAGCACAGCCTCCCGCAGTGCTTTTGGGGCCACCACCTGCCACCTCTCCTCTCCCGTAGCTGACTCCTTCCATGCCTGCCGTAGCACGCCATCAGCCTCTCAAACTTTGACCACACCCCTTTGGTCACGAGTGAGAGAGCTGTCACCTCTTCCCACGGAGGCCTCACCTGCGCCTCTACCCACTGTAGCACTGGCTGTAGGTCTGTGTCCCGTCCCTGCTGCTGCTGCCCCCATTCACCCACGTTGACAGTCTGCAGTCCCACAGCAGACAGGCCCGCTCCCCCGAAACACTGTGGCACAGACCCCCTCCTCTGCACACAGCTCTCTCTCACGTTCTTCTCTCCGCCTTCAGTGGCGGCAGCCGTCTGCAGAACAGGGCCGACGGGACATGGCGTCGGCGTTGGAGTGGCGTGACCCTGCCCTGTGCACCACTGTGAAGTCATACGGCTGAAGCTCCTCCAACCAGCATGCCACCTGTCCCTCTGGCTCTCTGAAAGACATGAGCCACTGGAGAGCAGAGTGGTCAGTCCTTACAGTAAATGGCAGGCCACCCAGGTAGTACTTGAATTGTTTGATGGAAGCCACAACAGCCAAGAGCTCCATCCGGGTGACACAGTAGTGGCGCACATGTTTGCTGAAGTAGGCCACCACTCTCTCCCCCTCTGGCCCCACCTGGGCCATGCCCACATTGCTTGCGTCTGTGTCCAGGATAAAGGGCAAGGTGAGGTCAGGGGGGGAAAGCACGGGGGCCTCGATCAGTGCACGTTTGAGGGTGTTGAAGGCCTCCTCACACTCCACTGTCCAAGTGAAGGCCTTGTCCTTCAGCAGCAGGCGGTTCAGGGGAGCAGCGACGCTTGAGAAGCCCCGTACAAACCTCCTGTAGTACGAGGCCAGGCCTAGGAAGCTCTTCAGCTGACGCTGGTCGTGGGGTTGGGCCAGTCTCAGACAGCCCCCACCTTGTCCTCCATGGTGCTGATCCCCTCCTTCCCCACTCGGTGGCCCAAGAAGGACACCTCTCTCCTCTTGAAGTGGCACTTCTCGGGGTGGAGCTTCAGACCTGCGGCAGCCACCCTCTCCATCACACGCTGTAGTGCCACCAGGGCTGACTGGAAGGTGCTGCCATGGGCCAGGATGTCATCGAGGTATACCAGACACTGCTGTCGGGGGATGCCATCCAGCACCCTGTCCATCAAACGCTCAAAAGTAGCTGGAGTGTTGCACAGGCCGAAGCACATGACCTTAAACTGCCAGTGTCCTCTGTTAGTGGAGAACACAGTTTTGGCTCTGGCCTCTGGGGAGAGGGGCACCTGCCAGTAGCCACTGCGGAGGTCTAGGGAGGAGAACCAGGAGGACCTCCTAACCAGGTCCAGCGACTCATCGATACATGGTATGGGGTATGAGTCCTTCCTGGTTACCTCATTTAGCCACCTGTAGTCCGCACAGAACCTCAGCTTGCCCCCCTTCTTCGGAACCATGACGACTGGCGCCGCCCAGGGGCTGTCTGAGGGCTCAATGAAGTCTGCCCACTGCATCTCCAACACAGCCTTGTCTGCCGCCTCCTGGCGTGCTAGCGGGAAACGGCGGGGACGCGTCTTGATGGGTCGATCTCATGCTGCACCAGATGAGTCTGACCCACCTCTTCCTCCCTCAGCGCAAATCTGTCTCTGAATTCAAACAGCAACTGCCACAACCGTTCCTGCTGCTCGGGGTCAAGACCAACAGTTCCTCAATTTGTAAACTCAATCCCACTTCTGACACCAATGTAATGACCGGACTTGATCATAAAGGAGCAATTGTCCAAACAGAGGATTGAGTTTACGAATTGACGGTTTATTAACCCAACTTCACACAGGCTACTGTTTGGCCGTAGCCCGTGACCTTCTCTTGTGAAGCCCAGACGTAAGAGAAAGAAAAATGGCTAAACCTGGTCTTAACTTCCAATGCTCCATCCCTCTGCCCAACCCCCCTCCACACCACTCCGCCAACCACCAGGATGCCCGGCATCAGAACATTCCAGGCATTCCCAAGATTGGCAGATAGCAGGTTGATTGGCATGTCCGACCCCGCGAACACTTGGTACTGTTAAATACAACACAACCAACTAATAACCTAATACATAACACACAGCTGTCTGTGTGGGTCGCTACAATATCATATAGCCTCAAACTTTGCACGGTCATACTGCTAGCCGCAGTGAACGACACCGTCTTGTGTTTTATTAAATGCTGAAAAAACATGTAAACTATAACAGCCACAGAAACGTGTTAATACTGTGTTAATACTGTAATGAAACAGGGAGGGAGCAGGTCGAGGGCTCGAAGTCCAGCGCGCTATCGACTGCCGCAAAAGCATGCTCAGGTGGCAGAGTCGATTTCCGCGCTTATAAATTCAGGGTTGTTACAATACTATCAAGGTAAATTACATACTAGCAAGATTGTTGCTTGAATGCAGAGCCAGGCATACGTAGATTAGACAACGGAGATGCTCAAAATCTAGGTAGTTCTCGATTTTTGGACTATTGTCTTTATTTTGCTTTATCATTGACTTAAGGAAGACAAGCTTCCTAAATGTGACTTATCGGCTAGTACTGAAGCAGGACATGTTTTTGAGTTACATTTTTAGCCCAAAGCCTTGTATTTAAGTAAAACAACAACTTAAGGTAGGCCACTTCTTCAGCCCGACTGGCTTTCGTTTAAATGCTAGCATTAGCTGCGCTAGCTCGGTATTAGCATGAACACAGAACAGCTCACATAAAGCACATTTGGCTAGTCACAACCTTGTAAAACCTTTGCTAACGTTACATGTCAGCTTTTGAACAGAGTAGACTTTAATGTGCACGTTCACTTTTTGAATATTTATATTCCATCGAAGCTTATTTGGGTAAAATAACTTCAGGTATATACCCAGTACTTCTTCAATGGAATAGGGTTCCCATTCCTTCCGCTTTATTTTCACACAATTGTGTCTTGCAGAAGGGAACCATGAAGAGGAGCTTGGAGTGGGCAAGGGAGAGGCTGATAAAGCAGCAGAGAAGACCTGATTCATAAACTATCAATTAATTCAGGTGATTCTCACCTGGTTGGCCATGCATGCACAACACAAGGTATGCAACATTAAGCCCAATCAAATAGCCAATGTTATTAAAACATGTGTCCCAACGACAGTCAAGCAGCGTTTGTCAGTTGTGTTAATGTTATGAACTACAAACAATCTATGGTTCTTGGGAGTCAATGAATCAATTGAAAGTGACTACAATTAGACATTTTAAAACTGTGCCAGTAAAGATGACAAAAGTAATCTGCTCTTATGGTCCTGTTTACATTTTTTCCAGACACTTCAATCTGACACTCTTGTTAATGTTTGACGTCAGGCCTCCCGGGTGGCGCAGTGGTTAAGGGCGCTGTACTGCAGCGCCAGCTGTGCCATCAGAGTCCCTGGGTTCGCGCCCAGGCTCTGTCGTGGGGCGACGCACAATTGGCCTAGCGTCGTCCGGGTTAGGGAGGGATTGGTCGGTAGGGATGTCCTTGTCTCATCGCGCACCAGCGACTCCTGTGGCGGGCCGGGCGCAGTGCATGCTAACCAAGGTTGCCAGGTGCACGGTGTTTCCTCCGACACATTGGTGCAGCTGGCTTCCGGGTTGGATGCGCGCTGTGTTAAGAAGCAGTGCGGCTTGGGTTGTGTATCGGAGGACGCATGACTTTAAACCTTCGTCTCTCCCGAGCCCGTACGGGAGTTGTAGCGATGAGACAAGATAGTAGCTACTACAATAATTGGATACCACAAAATTGGGGAGAAAAAGGGGTTAAATTCAAAAAAATATATATTTAAAAAATGTTTGACGCCATTGTTGACAGAGGAAGAACAATGATTCCAAGCACCCCTCTCCTTTTGAAGCTTCCAGTCTGTTATTCAAACTCAATCAGCATGACAGAGTGATCTCCAGCCTTGTCCTCGTCAACACTCACACCTGTGTTAACGAAACAATCACTGACATGATGTCAGCTGGTCCTTTTATGGCAGGGCTGAAATGTTTTTGGGGGACTGAGTTCATTTGTATGGCAATGAGAGACTTTGCAATCAATCACTCTTCATAACATTCTGGAGTATATGCAAATTGCCATCATACAAACTGAGGCAGCAGACTTCGAAAATTAATATTTGTGTCTCAAAAGTTTTCGCCACAACTGTACAGCTTATCATGAGATACTCTACCTCAGACGAGCAATAACTTGAGACTTCCTTAGATGTCGTGCACCAGCTGTTATTTACAAAAATACATAGTCCGCCACCACTTGTCTTACCAGACGCCGCTGTTCTATACTGCCGGTACAGCGTATAACCAGCCATCTGTATGTTGATAGTGTCATCGTTCAGCCACAACTCCGTGAAGCATAAGATATTACAGTTTTGAATGTCCTGTTGGTAGTTTAATCTTGCGCGTAGGTCATCGATTTTATTCTCCAAAGATTGCATTAAAAATCAGTCATTTACAACATTAACAATGTCTACACTGTATTTCTGATCCTTTAGATGTTATTTTAATGGACAAAAATGGTGCTTTTAAAAAAACAAGGACATTTCTAAGTGACCCCAAACTATTGAACGGTAGTGTATGTTATGGTTCACTCTTAGTTTTCCTTATCTCCACTGTGGAATGTCTGTCTTGATCCATCCACCTGTCTTCTTTGATAGTCAGGCCTTACCCCTTCATCCCATAGTTTTTTTCCTGTAATCTAATTTAATATGACTGAAGATGCAGAATTTTTTACCAGGCCCTGTCTAAGTATAACTGACTTGTTGAAACTTTGACCACATGCCCTCTATCAAATCAAAACTAGAATTTAAAAAAAGTATGCTAGACATGTTAGCATAGATCATACCTAGTTTGAGGTTTCTGTAACAAACGGTGACTTAGTTTTATACCGCTTTAAATGGCATTTCATAGATTTGATGTATAAAATCAAAACAAAGGTTGTAAAAGTATGCCAGACATTTATAGAATAACTCATACCTAGTTCGATTTTTCTGTCATAATCAGTGAAAACGTTTGATTTTTATAGATGTTTCTATCAAAGCAAAGGTTGTAAAAGTATGCTAGACATTTATAAAATAAACCATTTCTATGTTACTGTGACAATCAATGAATTAGTTATTGATTTTTACCATTTTAAATGGCTTTTGGCGAATGTCTGAATATAAAACCAACTTTACCTCGTGGCAGTACTGGGTGGTAGCTTTGGTAAACAATTTGCCAGCTGTAACAGTTTTTTAAATATTTTCCAACTTTCAGTTGCTGGATGAAAATGAACAGCTGGTAAGGTGCATCAGAGTACCTTCAATGGAATGTGTATAGTAAGTTCAACTTCATCCATATCTATTTATTTCCCCTAGAGTTGTCAACCCTTCTCCTGGAGCTATTGGGTTTGCAGATTTTTAACCAGCTCTTCTATACGAACACACCTGATTCAGAGTGGCGTAGCAAGATGTCACTAGTTCCTGGTTCTAATCCAGGCTGTATCACAGCTGACCTTGATTGGGAGTCCCACAATTGGCCCAGGGTTGTCCGGGTTAGTCCGTCATTGTAAATAAGATTTTGTTCTTAATTGACTTGCTACTCGCTGTTTTATCTATGCATAGTTTCTTTAACCCTACCTACATGCACATAGTACCTTGATTAACCTGTACCCCCTGTATATATAGCCTTGCTATTATTTTTTTACCTGCATTGTTGGGTAAGGTCTACACCTGTTGTATTTGACTGATGAGTAAATAATTATGGTAGGGCTGGAACAAAATCCCATTGAGGAATAGGGTTGGCCACCCTGCCGTGTTAACTAACATACTGTAAACAACTTTTCTCCACCAGATATCAAATCTTGCACCGCAATATTGTTTACCTGGGAACCATAGCAGACGCCAGCCAAACATGTATGTTTTGTCCCTCAATGAAAATGCATTCATTGCCTGACTGTTTCAATTGTTTGTCGATGTTAACCAGTGACGGGTTGCAAATGGACTCCGATTCCAATTTTCAGATCCCCACCAATGGAGAGGTACCAACATTGACAGCCCAGAATAGATATAAAGCCATCATACAAAATGGGCAATCATTTCCTCTGAATTGATTCACATCTTTTGTTATTGAAAATAATGTTTGCTCTTTTCTTCTGCCCAGGAGTTCTTTCCTGACCTAGTGCTGTAAAGTAACATGGGGTGCATTTAATATACACTGCTCAAAAAAATAAAGGGAACACTTATACAACACAATGTAACTCCAAGTCAATCACACTTCTGTGAAATCAAACTGTCCACTTAGAAAGCAACACTGATTGACAATAAATTTCACATGCTGTTGTGCAAATGGAATAGACAACAGGTGGAAATTAAAAGCATTTAGCAAGACACCCCCTATAAAGGAGTGGTTCTGCAGGTGGGGGACCACAGACCACTTCTTAGTTCCTATGCTTCCTCGCTGATGTTTTGGTCACTTTTGAATGCTGGGGGTGCTTTCACTCTAGTGGTAGCATGAGACGGAGTCTACAACCCACACAAGTGGCTCAGGTAGTGCAGCTCATCCAGGATGGCACATCAATGCGAGATGTGGCAAGAAGGTTTGCTATGTCTGTCAGCGTAGTGTCCAGAACATGGAGACGCTACCAGGAGACAGGCCAGTACATCAGGAGACGTGGAGGAGGCCGTAGGAGGGCAACAACCCAGCAGCAGGACCGCTACCTCCACCTTTGTGCAAGGAGGAGCAGGAGGAGCACTGGCAGAGCCCTGCAAAATGACCTCCAGCAGGCCACAAATGTGCATGTGTCTGCTCAAACGGTCAGAAACAGACTCCATGAGGGTGGTATGAGGGTCCGACGTCCACAGGTGGGGGTTGTGCTTACAGCCCAACACCATGCAGGACGTTTGGCATTTGCCAGAGAACACCAAGATTGGCAAATTCGCCACTGGCGCCCTGTGCTCTTCACAGATGAAAGCAGGTTCACACTGAGCACATGTGACAGACGTGACAGTCTGAAGACACCGTGGAGAACGTTCTGCTGCCTGCAGCATCCTCCAGCATGACCGGTTTGGCCGTGGGTCAGTCATGGTGTGGGGTGGCATTTCTTTGGGGGGCCGCACAGCCCTCCATGTGCTCGCCAGAGGTAGCCTGACTGCCATTAGGTACCGAGATGAGATCCTCAGACCCCTTGTGAGAGCATATGCTGGTGCAGTTGGCCAAGGGTTCCTCCTACTGCAAGACAATGCTAGACCTCATGTGGCTGGAGTGTGTCAGCAGTTCCTCCAAGAGGAAGGCATTGATGCTATGGACTGGCCCGCCCGTTCCCCAGATCTGAATCCAATTGAGCACATCTGGGACATCATATCTCGCTCCATCCACAGACTGTCCAGGAGTTGGTGGATGCTTTAGTACAGGTCTGGGAGGAGATCCCTCAGGAGACCATCCGCCACCTCATCAGGAGCATGCCCAGGCGTTGTAGGGAGGTCATACAGGCACGTGGAGGCCACACGCACACTACTGAGCCTCATTTTGACTTGTTTTAAGGACATTACATCAAAGTTGGATTAGCCTGTAGTGTGGTTTTCCACTTTAATTTTGAGTGTGATTCCAAATCCAGACCTCCATGGGTTGATAAATTTGATTTCCATTGATAATTGGTGTGATTTTGTCAGCACATTCAACTATTTAAAGAAAAAAGTATTTAATAAGAATATTTCATTCAATTCAGATCTAGGATGTGTTATTTTAGTGTTCCCTTTATTTTTTTGAGCAGTGTAGTTTGGGCATACTGAGCTGTCGCAGAATATCATTACTCCCAACAGGTCAGTTCGTGAACAAATCACCACCAGCATTAGGTCCCAGAATTGTTAAGTTTGAAATGCACTACTACGGGTAGCCTCGGACAATGGCTATTATGCTGACAAAGGATTTCACTGAACTGCAATAGCCTGTCACCTCTCAAAGGATCATACTGTAATTTGTGACAGCATGAAGTCATAGAAAATACCAACATTCAATTGCTAGTCATTTTTATTATTTTTTTGTTGTTGCATTGCTGGTACACTTGGGAAGATTCAGTTGCCAGCTCAAGAGAACAATAAGCAACATAAGCCAAGCAGTCCCCCTTCATATCTTCTGTCAGGGTAACATTCTTTTTTTTGTAGATGCCACTAGTAAACCATTTTGACACAGCGGAAAGATGCTAATGGTTACAGTCCAAGGTCTATAAAGATGTTAAAAAATAAAATAAAAAAAAAGGCAGCAAAAGTTTGGGGAACAGACAAAGCAACACACCCTATATTTTGATTGTGCAAAGCACAGAACTATAAAAAGATATATTTATGTATATACAGCAAACAAATCTGTGTAAACATGGTAAGTATGTTAGTTTTCAGAAAACATGGTGTCATTTCATAAATACAGGCAACATTGGCATCCGCAAACATCAAAAATTTAACATTCTGGGCATTTTAAATACAGCCCGTAGCCATAGAAACATGGGCTAAAAAAATACCCTACTCACAATGTTTTAGTGTTTAATGGCATATTTGGTAACCTTTAGATATATGGTGTAGTTAAACTCTGTACTAACGAAATGAATGTTCCTTTCACATCTTGGGGGGCGGTTGTAATATGGTAGAACATGTAAGAAAATACAAAAATAAGATTAATACTGTCAATATTTGTACAAGAAAATATTGTATTTTAAAAGGAACAAACATTAGGTTTGAGTTAGTCATTCTGAAGCGAACTGCCAAATCAGGGAAAGAAAAGGAAATTAATGTGCTTTTTGATCAGACTATGACTAGGGTTCGTAACTGTATTAATGATCAATATAATATTCTTACTTCTCTCAGCACCATTTATCTTCTGAACAACGCTTTGGTTGGAAAATAATATTGTGAAAGTGCTATTAATACCAACATGGCACATAGTTACTGCTATATTTTTTTCAATTACACCTCTGCAATGATTTATGTATGCTGAGCCTGCTCAAAGCCTCTTAATAAAAAGTAGTAAATTATTATTTATATTTCAACTTCAGTAATTTACAAGCTATGGAACAGTAGATGTTAGCTGTAATCAGTCATTTTACATGAGATTTGGCAGTTACAGCTATGTAGACAGTATATAATTATGGGGAAAACTGGAGTGTCTCGTTTAGAGCCCACCCCCTAAAATCTTATCCCTTACACATTTTCAGAAGAAGAAAAGTGGATGATGGCCATGCATGTCTCAAGCTCTTGTCTGAGGAAACACAGTATAAAATGTATCAGGCAGACTAAATGCTGCCAGCATGACATGCATTGCTTACAGCTTTTACATGGCAGTTTAGAATGTCTTTCAAATAGGGGGCATTTGAAATGGAAAAATACATACAAAATATTAAGCCAGTATGAACAATGCAATTTTGCCTTAAAACACATACTTAGACTAATGTTTTCAATTGAATGATTATTCCAAAAGGGCAACATTAATAATGGTCGCAGCAGAACTTGCTTCAGAAATACAGCTACTCTATCATGCCAATGGACTCATTTGTTTGGTCTGTATCAGTACTGGTGAAGGTAGGAGGGCCTGTGCTCATGTTTGATGGGGAAGGATTTAAAGCCCTTGCTGATGGGTTTGTGCTGCTGTTGCTGCTGCTGGGTGAAGTGAGAGAAGCCAGAGGAGATCCCGGTGGAGGGAGGGCAGTCACTGGCAGTGGACCACACCGGCGACTGTAACATCTGCATGGAATCACTCCATTGGCTGGAAGGGATGTTCATCTGGTACAGGGAAGAGCTTGGATTGGGCATGGTATTGTGTTGAGTGTGAGCGGAGTGCTGCCATGGGGCCTTTGGCGGCCAAGTTTTAGTTTTGCTTTCCTGTGGAGTAAAATGGATGGAAATGGGAGTTGATCAATACAAGATCTTTAGCAAAAATAAATAAAAAGGGATTTAATATAAAATATAATCATATATATATACACAGATGCAGTGAACGATAGAGGCTTACATTTTCTGGCCCAATTACTGTGCTGCACACAGACTCCTAAGTACACACTTTCCTTACCTGGTTATTATCATCTCCCAAGTGATGGAGGGGAGGAGAGGGAAGGGTACACACCTCCTGCTCACCACAGCTGTGTTTTCTACAGGCAGAAGAGACATGAAGCTCTACAGTACAATATCAATAGTTCACTTCATGAATAACAAAACAGGTTGTAGGGAAACCAAAAGAACAGTAATACACTATGGTGTACGTTTAACACATGGTGACTCAGTTGTACCTTCTTTGCTTGACAGCGGCAACAAGATCAGGTCCAGAGAACATGGAGAATAAGCTGTCCCCATTGGCTGAGGACGTCTCATCACTGGAGCTGGCAGAATCTCCCTGATTGGCTGACCAGCTGCTGTTGACCGCCTCCCTGTTTCACATAAGTGGCATTCTCAGAACTACTTGAAACACTGAACATCTTGTTCTTACCATTCTACAAATCGAACATCACTAAGAGGCATGTAAGATTGATTGCCATACTTTAGAGAGATGTTATATACATAAGAGGTGTGAATAAATTGTACTAGTAGGCATGTGTCATGTGAGATGGAGTGGTGTATAGAGCCTTGAATGAACGTACCCTGTAGTACTACTTTGGGCAGACTATATAGAGCCCTATGTCATATACAGAGATGTTAGGTGTTGATTATGATTGGAGAACATACCCCTCGCTGTAGTACTCTGGGTGGGACCAGGTCCTGTGCTGCTCATCAGAGACGGGCCAGTTGCCGCGGGTGTTGCTGGGTCGACGGATTTGCTGCACCTGCCGTTTCTGCTGCATGGCCTGGCTGACTCCGGCAACGTAACGCGCAAACTCAGGGTCAGAGCCAACTGAATATGAAAGGGAGGAAAAAAACAACAAAAAAAAACAGTTCAGTTCAGTCTGACATCCTCAGCTTTTCTCTGTGTTTGCACTCCACAGCTCAAACCATTCAGCCAGACTGTCTACCATAGCAGAAAAAGCACAATAGCTGTAAGTCAGCTGAACACAATGGCCTCCACTCAAAAAGAGTCTGCTGCACTGTAAAAACAGCAACTGACACATTGTAAATTCAGCATATCATTTAAAATGACAAATCAGAAATGCTAGGGGGGGCTCACTGTCAGACAACAGCCTACATTTACAGTGCATTTGGAGAGATTCTAGTAAGGTCCTGTAGTTGAGTTTTTGAAAATGTATCTGAATGAGAGATGTGGCTATGAAGGATTTTCACTTCCTCCTCAGGTTGCACCAGATAATGGCCACTATTCATTCAGGAAATCATATGGAAATCACAGAAACTAGATCATATATTTTTCTGTCAGATAAGTATCACACCCCAAAATGGCTTTGATGGTTACAATGAGATTATGTAAGCACATCTCCAAACCACAAAACCCCAAGAAATCAAAAGCAACCTATCCTTTCCAGGCATAATGACTGCAGTGCTAAACAGTAGTGTCTCCTTTTTCCTTCACAGTCTTTTATGAAACAGCCCAGTCAACACAGCTCCAAGCCCCACTGCTGACACAGTTCTCTCCTACCATGGAATCCCTGGAGGCTGTGAGCTGCCTGCCTCACCACCACAACCCAGACAACCTACTGATAATGTGGAGGGAGGGGGAATAACACCGTCCTAAAGGAGGCCGCTTTTCTTTATCGGAGGTCAAGACACTGGATCTCACCCTGGCTACACTTTGACCAACGATGTGCAGGAAGGAGCCAACTTTCATTGTTATTATATGGAGCCTTTGTAGTCAACTGCATCCTTCAACATGACAATATGCAGATCACACACTGCTCTGACGTGTTATTATCAATCACCTAGGTTATGTTCAGTGAGGAACACCGTAGTACCTCCCCGTTTCACTCTGTTCCAAAATGTTCACTCCCTACTGAACACCACCCACATTAGTCAGAGGGAGAAAAATTACTCACCTGCGGGGTCAAAGGGCAAAGTGTCTCCCAGCACCCCAAACACTCCCTCGTTCTGGTCCCTGTTAGGCCAGGTGTTGTTGCGAGGACCTTGTGGCTTCTGCCCCAGCATCTCAGACATGACACTGTCCATGTAGGTGCTGACCAGCCCCAGGCTGTACAGGTCCGAGCTCAGGTCTGGGAGGCCAGGTGAGCCCCACTGGCCAATGGGCCCAAGGGGGGAGAGCCCTGCTGGGGGAGGGGGGCCCTGGGGAGGAGGCTGCTGCTGGCTGGAACCACTCAGCCACTTGCTTGACATTCTCTGCTGGGGAAGAGCCTGGGGTGGAGGCTGTTGGGAGGGCAGCTGAGGTGGAGCATGCTGCTGCTGACCAATAGGTTGGAGGAGGTGTTGGTAGTACTGCAGTGCCTGCTGGGAGGGCTGCTGTGGTGGTGGTGGCTGCTGCTGCTGTTGCAGTGGCATACTCTGGGTAGGGGGCTGCAGTGAACTGTGGGAGACCGCTTGGGAGATGGGGGTTCGGTCAGTGGCTCCGCTCGGGGGCTTCAACTCGGCGGCGTTGGCAGACGCTACAGAGTTCCTCCTTTTGACCAGTGGGGAGGCTTGCTGGGACTTGCCCATGTTGAAACCTGAGAGAAAGTCAATGACGTCCTGCATCTCCTGGTCCGTGGGGAGGTTCATGCCCTGGTCGTCACACACTGAACCGTTCTGGGGTTGGGTCGGGTCGAGGTTGCTGGACAGGTTGCCCAGCTGTAAGATGCTCTGCAGTCTCCCATCTACTGCGTGGCCCAGGCTCTTGAACTGCTTATCTTCAGAGCTGCTGCTAGAGAGCATGCTATGGGACAGGGTGCTGGGAATGGAGTAGCTGCCCCCACCACCCCCCCCACTGGACACAGAGCTGGAAGAGGCCTTCTTTGTGAATTTGGAAGTTAGCTTGGAGATAGTTTTGGGCAGGCCACTGTAGGCTTTGGAGCCATTTCCAGAAGGCAGGTCTACCTGCATCCCGTAGTCAGAGCTCTCCCGCTGTAACTGCATCTGAATGGTGGGCAAGGCCTGTTCTCTGTGGAGGGAGAATATAATAAGCATTCAATGGCATGGAAAATTACAATAGCTAGCTAGCTTTTTCAAGATTTTCTTTCAGGACAAACGTAAACTAAAGCTTGAGAATGAGAGCTACACCTCTGTCAACCAATGCAAACACACAGCAGGTTGATTCTTTCTCGGAATTAAAAATGCAAATGTGAAAATGCCTTGGACAATACACATCCACTCACTTGCACTCCTTCCACCTATTGATGTCAAAGACGGCGGTATATAGCACGTCCACCAGGCCGAGGGTCTTCTCTGGGTCCAGACTCCGCTGCAACAGAGACATGGTGGCTGGGTCCTCTTTCAGGCACCTACACACAGGACAGTCAGGACACAGCACGACTGGCATGTCCAACATAACACAAATACATTTATAGAAGGTCTGTTAATACTTCACTCTACTGTCCAAATGTGATAGTTGATTGAGTCCAGTGTTGGCTTATGTAGTTTGCCAATTTAGCCAATTGTATGTCTAAGGGTTCTGAGTACTTGGAATTCCCTTGCTAAGGTAAAGCTACTACAGCAAGCTAAATATATTTATTTGCCTAATTATTTTTTGGACATGTAAAGCAAGCAGATTGTTTTTCCACAGAGGGCAGGAGAGACAAATATGAATAATCCTACTCACCATGTGGAGGGTACTTGTACCACAACTCTGGAGCCCTCCAGAGTAATCTGTGGAGCATAGGCTTCCTTGTTCTCCATCTGAGCAGTGTCAACAACCACCTGTCCACACAGTCATTCAGAGAGCTGCATCAGCACAGCTTCTAATAGAATGCATTCCCTCATAGCCAGTTACGCTTGTGCAAGCAATTCTACAGCATTATATTGGCCCTTTTTTATCTGGACTCTGACTGTAAGCAAAGCAGATAGAGTACCAATCTGTCCACAATAACACACCAGTCTCCTCTAAAATAGAAAATTGTGGGCAAAGGCATTGTAAGCTACTTTGGGTGAACAACAAATATCCACGCTTTCAGGTATCCAGCCCAATATTTTCCAGTAGTTCTTTGAAAAAGAGGCAAATGCAACTGGGTCATGGGGAGGGAGGACCCTCCTTCCTGTCTCACAGGAAGTCAGCCTATTGTCATTTATATAGCAGGTGTATCCTCAGGACCCCTGGGCAGTCAGAGGGCTGAGTCCAGGCCTGTGAGAAACATACCACCACACCCACCAGATCCCAGACTCACAAGGTCACAGGCAGAGAGAGAGAAAAACAAGAGCGAGATGCAGCAGCATAGGCTCCCAAAAAAGGAGAATTGGCCAATTTAGTTGTTGAGAACTTGAAAATTAACATCCCAGAAATAACAAAGCCATTTTCACTGTCTGGCAGATCCGCTCTATAAGTAATGTTAAGAGAAGGTGGTCTGTTCTTCAGAGCTCATAACCAGATAAGGAGTTCATGTAAACCTCCCATCCACCACCAGGGTTTGTTTTACACTCAGCGCTGCTGTTGGGTGGATAAGAACACTCCCCAGGCCTGACGCACTAAATATTACAGACCACACTGAGGAAATAAAGTAGAGTAGGAGGACTGCTGCTTTCTCTCTGTTGGCTGGGGGAGACTCGTTTCAAAGTAAACAGCCAGAGATCTGTTTGAAGACCCAACCAGATGACCCCATCCTTTACCCAGATGCTGCAGGAATGTTGGCTTCACTGTGTCTACAATGAGTTTGTTTACACCTCTTAGCCATTCAAAGGAACCCAACATACCTTCCCATCATCTCGATTACACACCTCCCAAACAATGGGCTCTAGGTTACAATAGACTACAACTTGCAGCCTGGCCCAGAGCTATAATGTAGAGGCTTCACTAAGCATAGGCTGTAGAGTTAACGAATCTGCCCAAGGCAGGGACCTCTATCGAATTAAATATTCCTTTACCTTTTCATAAAATAAGTGAAGTTGGTTGAACCACATGGCCGTACTGCTAAAGCAAAACAATCCATCAGCTAATTTAAGTTGAGACAACAGTTTGTTGACATCTAATGAGACAAGTATTTTAATCTGGGTGCGTTTGCTGCCCTTGTTGACATCTTAAGTGCTTTGTACTCACCAGTCCCGCCTGAGCGAACAGTAACTGGACGGCGGTCTTGCAGGCCATTCTCCAGCTGGAAGGGCAGACCTGGTTGAGGACCTCAGTGACGGGGGAGTCGTCCCGGGGGGTCACTCCGTTCTGCCCCACTGCCTCTTTAATGAGCTGCAACATGGTGTGCTGAGGATACAAAACAAGGTGGCTGATGTGAAAACACAAGACTTCTGCTGCAAGGCACTAATGTGGATCTGACAAAGATCCACTTTGGATTGAAACTTTGTTATTTTTTTTGCCAAATAAAGGCATGGTGGAGCAATATTGAGTGTGGGTCCTATTCATCTCTTCTAAAACATGAACATATACCAGAACAGGAAACAGTAGCAACTACAAAGTCCAGGGACTAAGTCCCCTCTTGTTAAAGTGTCTAGGCTCTCTAGTTTAAAGGGTCCTGATGAATGTGCTGTTTATTTCTGAATTCGGTAAATGGTGAGTCAGATAACTGACAGATAGATAGTGTGCGCAATTATCATACAAATTAGTTTTGTCCCACAGACTGGGGGAGAATCCATTTGTAAACTAACGAAGCAGATGCTGATTCTATCCAGACCCAAGGCATCAGATGTACAATGGAATAAGTGTTAAGACATCCACATCAAAACATGAAAGCCTTGCCAAATACAAGACTCACAACCCACGTAAGTCATCAGTGGTTGAAATGACTGTCTAAGCGGCTCTCACTTCCTAGAGAGCAGAGTGATCCATTCTGGTCAGCAAGGTCGGACTATGAAAGACTTAGGAAACCACCCATCACAGTAGCCTAGTGCCAGGTTGAGAGCGAGCCAAGGCCAGGGGTGTAATCACAATGTTGCAGATAGAAATGTAATAAATAGAGCTGAATACGACTCCTGAGCTGATGACTCCCAATTTAACATGACAGACTATCATATACGTTCTATGCCATATCTGAACATTCTATAACGTCAAGTCCTCCATAACAGACCGCAGGGCATACCGTTTTCAGTTTGAGGTTGTCAGCCGCCGACTCGTTGAAGGACACTCCTTTGAGGAAGTGGGCGCCAATCTGCACAGGGATGGTGGGCAGCTCACACTGAATGGGCTGGGAGATGGTCTGCATCCTGCCAGCCTGCTGGGCCTCTGCCTCACTGCAGCAACCCTACATAGTAGAGAGACACACAGGCGCAGACACAGGATGTACAAATAGGTTAGAGACCGGGTTTTGCCCTTATCACAGCCACTATAATCCAAGGCTTTACCATTCCTAATGAGCTGTAATACGTCCTGTGCTTAGAGTAAACATACCTGTAAAGCTGCCTCCACAGATTTGGGATTGAGGTGAAAGCCAGCCTTCAGTGCATATTCACTGTGGCCCATACTTTCGAGTGCTGCTTTATAAGCCTGGCGAAAGAAAATACAAAATCATTTGTATAAACTCAACATGTAAGTAAATCAGGCAGGCGATTGCTTCATCCAGTCCTTTCATATCCAAGCCATCAACACATTGATTTGAAGCAGCCCTTGTGCTGTAGGGCACTATTGACCCAGTCAGAAATGGAACCCTATTTCATATATAGTGCAATACTATTGACCAGAGCCCTGATTAAAAATATTGCACATTACAGGGAAAATGACCAGGAATAAGGCTCTGGTCAAAAGCAGTGCACAAGCCTATATTGGGGAATAGGGTGTCATTTCAGACATTGACCAAGGCTGTGGTGGTCCTGCGGCGTGCGCCATCTACCTGTAAGGCATTGTCGATCTTCATGTTGAGCTCCTTCAGATGGTGATCAGGGATGTTGGGGTTGTTGGAGCAGAAGAGCTGCTGGACCTGGATGCCTGCTAGGCAGCCGTCACGTCCCCTCTCCCTCAGACGTCCCGTGGCCTGGAACACAGCACATAGTCTCAGGTCACATAGCAGTTTACACACAGCATCACATACCCTACTACAACCCTTACACACCCTGCATCTGCTTTGTACAGCTAATCTGCATTACAGCAACGTACACAATATGCATGAGAAAATGTGTCAGTGTTGTATTGTAAGGGAATGGTAAGTAGCTAGCTAACATCTTCAACGTAAAGGAGTAACTAACCACCAAGTACACAGATTTTTTAAATATTTTTTACAAAAAGGTGTGTACTCGAGTCATGGCTTGACCTAGAGTCTGACTTGATTTGACATAAAATAACTTGACCGATTACTTGAAATTATCTAGCTGGAGGGGGTCACAAGTGTGAAACTTAATGGGAAAAATACAAATACCCTACCATTTAGATTTTATATACCTTCACCCATTTCATCTGATTTCTAATATAGGTCTACGGTATTGCACTAAATTGTCATCTCAAAAATATCTAATCTGTGCTTCAGGACCAAAAAGTTGCACATATTGATTGTTTTTGTCTGGTCATCAGAGTAGGCCTATGTTTGTATTATCCAGATAAAACAGTTTAGAAATCTACTAGAGGCATATTTGACAGAACAATAACAGGCTACATGGAGATTTTCATTGATCATTTTCATATTTCAGATAGGCCTAGTTTGGGTGGCTACATGTTTAAAAGATGGCTGTAACGTCACACTGCATTCAATATTATGGGATGAAGATATAACATCCTGGCAAATTAATTACGGTATTTGTGAGGAAGAAAATGGCAGTTTACTTGACAGTTGGCAACGAGCAATTTAGTGCAATACCGTAGGCGGCTCTCCAAAGTGATAGCGTGCAGTGCAGACAGACCATGCTTTCCATCCGATCCTGCAACCCCCGCTGCATACAGGTCGGCAGTATGATTCTGCTCTGGACTCTAGAGAAGTGACATGACATCCATACCTAGTTGATATTGGCTGCTAACAATGACTTTCAGCTACAAATGCAAAAATGTGTAAAACACAGTTTATTTTTACATGTTGCGTTTGAAACTGCATCACCGTTTATGGCTGTAATGACAGGCTACATTGGCGCAGAAATTGTGCGTGCATGTACATGTGTGGGGTCACGAGCTTTGAACCACTGCTTTTTGGGGGTTGCGGGTCAAAAGTTTGAGAACCAATGAGCCAACAAACAGATTGACGATTTGCTGTAGCGCTATAGGATTGGGTGCAGTGCAAATGTCAAACTGTTTGGAGAGCGGATTTCCATAAATATCCTTGATCACCAAACAATTTAACTGTTTACTTTGCAGGCTTTAATTACTAGCATAGGCGTACTGGTCTTTCGGTATGTCATATTGATCTTTTGGCATGTCAAAATTGCTTGAAATGTGTAATTTATTTATGAAGCTTGCATTTGGAATTTGTTCAAATGAATTATTATATAACCAAAGTGTGTTGTAGACAAACTAATGAAAAGGGCTCTCTGGTAGCCTCTAACAGACATATTTGTATTTGAACAAGTCATTGCATGTATAGATTACATATTTTTACTTGACTCGCCTCGCACTTAGAACGCACAACTTGGACTTGATTTGAGGCGCGACCCGTTCTACTTGTGACTACTTGAGAGTCGGACCTTGACTTTAGACTTGCTTGTGACTACAATAATAGTGACTTGGTTACACATCTGGTAGATTGTGCATTTCAGAACAGTGTTGGGCCTAGATTTGTGAATAACTGCTTCTATAGAGGGGAGACCGACCGCCTCCCTCTATGGAAACTGCCCAACAGTGCAGTGAGGCCCGGCCTGGCCCAGCCCGGCCATATCACAGCAGCACATTCCAGCAGGATATCCAGCCCCGTTCCCTCCAGGGCTAACACCCCACATGCCAGGGCTTTACAGATCAATCAGGCCACTCACGATTCTCCATTCTGGCTCCAATGTACAGAGCAAAGCTCCAAATGTGCCGGGGGGGGGCTGTTACTAGCTACGGGACTAGCCAGCTAGCTCCTCTCACAAAACAGCCTCCATTTCAGTTAGCTAGGGTTTGTTTGGGGATGTGTAGGCCTAGCTTAAAGTGGAAGAGGGAAAACTATCAATACAGGCTCATATACTGTATATACAAACTTCTCAACAGGAAATAAGTGGAAATTGAGGCTGGAATGGTAGCTGACTGCATTTCATAGGAATGTGTAACAGTTAGCTTGTCACGTTTTGAACACAGTCTATTTCCACCAGCTAGTCACACCAGGAAGCTCCTTGGAGAGTCCTGGGGGCGCCCTGGCCTCCATGTCCAAATACCTCGGCTGCACCCTTCCATGATCGTGAGGCCTCCTCCAGCTCCGTCAGGGGCCCAGGACAGGAGCTCTGGGAGCGGACATTGCTGCGTCGCTCCTGGGCCTGGGCGAGGGCCTCCGCCAGGCACGACTGGGCCACAGGCTGCACCTTCTGCAGGGCCTGGGATAGGAACTGGAAGTGCACCTGCATCACTGTTAGGAAGCACCGACCCAGCACCTAGAGAGAACACAACATTCAAAGGTTGTGATCAGGACAACATAGAAAATCAAGAACACTAGCCTATTGGTTTGGGGGATTGGTCAAGGTCAATGAAGAGACACACGTCAGAAAAGCAGGAATTCCCTATAATATCAACAATAACAACAACAAAAGAATCACACCCCTGACAAGATTAAATTAGTGGGAGCCTTGATCATTCATCATTGTTTTCTAAGAACACTGATTCTCAAAGCATATGGCCTTGGCATTCCTTGTTTTTCATTACTCAGTTACTTAAGTGATGTTAGCTTCAGTGACTTGGTTGTTTAAAATTCTCCTTAAAAACAATTACATCTTTGATAACCCTCAGAGTCCTCTTAAATCAGTCCTAAATAGAGTCACATGTATTGCATCAATTTACTGCTTAAAGATGCTCTTGTTTGAAGAAAACCCAGCTTAAGAACATTACATTATTACCCACAAAAACAACTTGTAAGAAAGTATATTGTGAAGGGCTATAACCCAAAAACAGTTCAAGGCTGGATAAAGGCAGCATTAATGTGAGTCACTGAAGAGCACTGTCTATTTAATAGTTCAATTTCAACTGGTTCATATCACTAGAACATTATGGAAAACAGACAGGCTAACATTGTACAAAAAAAAGCCACAGTTCAAGTTGTGGCAGGATGAAATAAAAAAAATGTCTATATCAAGGCCATGTTCTGCTGTGCTGCTTGATAACACATCCTCTCATTTTCCACACAACACCAGTCTACAGTGCAATGTTACCCAAGCAAATAACTTTCTACCATATTTGGGAAACTCAGTTTGATTTTATAACACAGTCTACTCTGAGAGTCAAGTCCTAGCACTGTAGTTGTAAAGCACAACAAGCAATGCTTACAACTGGAAACAAAGTTCGCTCTTCTCCTTCAACTTAATAGTAGAGTAGCCGTCCCAGACCCTGTGCAACGGGCAATTCATATAAACAATAAGGTTCACATTTACATAAGTGAAGGAAAGAATTGTAAAGCTGTAGGAGTCAGACATGTTTGTTGTCCAGTTAGCAAAAAGAGGAGCAAAACAAGAGCAACCGGACACCACAGCCGGCTCACTGTGGTCACAGGGTTCTTTTTCAGGTACGTGCTGAAAATATATTTTGGCTGAGTTGTTAAGGACAGAAATATGCCGCCCTGTTTAAAAGCAGACAGGAACAACAAGGCCGGGATGTCCTCATTTTTTAACAACACATCATGGGGGCACAGACACCGACTAGGCCTATACACTTACTGACCATTTCCAAGGCTAGGTCCAAACCCTTTAGAGCCCTCTTTAGCTCCGATTCTGAAATAGGACCGAATAACAGTTAACATAAGGGAATTGGTCAAACGTGCAGTATTGGTTCTGATCCATGAGTTATGAGGGTGTGAAACGCGTGATGCTTATGTTGGACTGCTAATCACAGTATAAACACTGGTAACACCTCACTCTCAAATGACTAATGCATACCAAACACTGGCTCAATGAATAATGATATATGAGAGTCCCTCTTCCCTCATTTTCCCAATGCAGACTATCAAACAAATTGTAGGCTGTCACGGAATTGAGTGGCGAATTGTTTAACATAAAATCTCTTAGCAGTCAAATTTGGAGTCCACTTGATCAGTGAATGTAACAAAAGCCTTATTACAGATTATGGTTACACAATTTGAATGCTTTCTTCATTTCCAACATATTTTGAGAACAGTGTTTTCCCGGTGGTTTCCCGCTAATTGCATTTTGGAACCAAACAGCCATGTGCGCATTGTTGAGCTTATAATATGAAAAAATAAAAAAGTTAACATTTTAAGCTAAAAATGGTCTGATCTGCCTCTGCTTTTTTAAGTGCAGTGGTTGTATGGATTTGGGATGTGTCATCCCAGAACTGTCCCAGTGTCTGTTTTGAAACGTAGACATATTGATCGTCCCAGTGACAAAAATGTGCCCTTAATTACCAGCCCTGGAGGGAATTATTTTATAAAGACATAAAAAGTATTTGGTTGTAATTGTAATGTTGCAATATTTTATAGGCTACCAAAAGGTGGCCAACCATTTGAGACAGGCTTGAATATGAATAGCCAATAGAGTGTAGCCAACATTTTTGTCTGATTCTCTATGGTTAAAAATATAGTAATGCATTTTATTTTAAGTCATACAATGATGTAAAATGGTGTTAAAGACCATTTATTTATTTTAAGTGAATGTTTTTATTACTTCTAAACAAAACTTTTCAGGGTTTTCACTCTTATGACGTTTTGATTCTTGCATAAACAGTCGCTAAGAATATATTTGGTTGTGATCTTTGCAAAATAACTAATTTTGGATGTATCAGTTTGCTATAATGCTAACGCTCATTGATATAGGCTGTAGCAAAAGCTAGCCAAATAAAAAGCACTTTAACCAGTAAAATGGTTAAGTATAATGCTGTTGATTTGTGATGACAAAAAATTAAGACATTCATACGCGCCTTAAAATTAAATCATAATCCAAAAGTAGTTTGAAATGCACTCCTAAGCGACATGTAAACAGTGTTTTTTTGCCATTCTATTTTTCAGGGGTGTTTTGGGAGTGCTGCTAGTGCAGTGGTCTGCCTGGCTCTGGCCCTGCCTGCACTATGGTTACCTCATGTTCAGAACCAGAAGATCTCAATTGCATTCTCCTCATGTCTTCTCCTCCAATGGGTTTTGAGAAGGACACGAGGAGAGAGGATGCGAGGAGTATACAATCGAGACCAGGACTCCTGTCTGGCTGGCCTGACCTTCGCTCCCTCTGTGGTTTCGCTCATACACTCAGTAGACTGCCCCCTAATAAACAGTGACATTTTCATGCATATTTGGCAGCTGAGACACTTTGAGCAGCCAGTGTAGCCAAGCTCCGATAAAAACACATTTTGTTTTCCATACTGACTGGACTTTCTGGATTTTAGGGGAAAGGGGGGAATTATCCTGCTTCCTTCAACATTCCACAATTCTCCAAACTCAAAATTTATTTTTTTGTTCTTCATACAGACACACAATTCTATCTTTTACATACAACTGCCAAGATAAATGTTCATAAACACGCACAAATGGAAAAGTCCTTTCTGTCACAAATGTAGTAAATCTCTGGGGGCATGGAAATGGCCAAATCTGAAGGTGTACCATGTACTTATGTGAGAAGCAATTTTACATAAACAATATTCAGCTGCTTATGGAGGAAATGGGGGTGGAATAAAAAGTGATGCCGTAATCTGTGGAATAGAGTGAAACTCACTGGTCTAGTAAAAGTACACAGTAGGCCTATGATGCACATGGCCATTTCGGACTTTGTCTGTTGATACATTCCTTCTACTCAACCAGGTCTGAATATCTTATTCATTTCTCAATTCCTGCATATTGGCAAGAGAGGTAGAGCAAAAGCACACTTTTATTTGACAAACGCACTGTTGTTATTCACAGACACTAGCTGAAGCCAGAGTGAGTCAGTGTGGCTGCCAGACAGTCCTGCCGCAGTCTGAACTTTCACTGAGTTGGGCTTCCCCTCCTTTAATATTTATCTGTGCATATCCAAGACCACAGAGTCTAAATTACAGATTGTGGTGCAAAAGTCTTTCCTGCTCTGGGCACAACCACATCCACTGAGGCCCTGCAGTCCCTCTCATAAAACAGCCCTGGCCTGAACATTCAGCTTATTCACTCACTGTCTGCCACGGAGGCCTTGCTCCCTAAATCTGTTTAATCTCCAGGATGAGAGCATAGACATCTCAAACATTCACTACACAAGAGGCAATTTGCTTGCTGCCTAAACAGATTAATTAAAAAATAACTACATAAATTGGCATTTCTCTTGAGTACTATTTAGGAGTGCACTACCCTGGAACCTCTTCATTTCTGACTGGCAAGGCAGGAGGCACAGCTGTGGCATCAGGAGCACATGAGGCTTCTCATCCACAAATGCCAGTGAAGTCTAATTTCAGTTACTATTTTCCCAATCAAAACTCACTGCAACAAAAAAAAAATACTTTAAGAGCAACATTTCACAATTGAGACGTAAGCAACTTTGCTGGCCTGTAATAGACAGACCGATCACCCTGCATGCTCAGACTGTCTCTCAGCATAAATGATGGTTCCTGCCCTCCTCTTCTCACACTCAGTGCTTTTCGCACCTCGCCCTCAGATCCTAGCACCCGCTTAACATTGGGCGTCAGGGCCTAATTTCAGCCAAGAAATTCTGAATCAAGGAGCCATGCATTCTGAGAGACTTTAGCTGGGCATCTTAGCAGCAGCCTTGCCCTAGAAAAATGGAACATAAGAAACAAAGCAAAAAGTGCAAAAGAAATTGCAAAAAATTATAGTCTAGACCCTCATAACAAAATGTGGTATTTTTTAAAAAGTTCCCTTTTTGCAAAACATGCTTATTGACAGCAGGGGAGGCTGGTAGGAGGAGCTATAGGATGACAGGCTCATTGTAATGGCATAAATGGAACAGTCAAACATATGGAAACCACGTTTGACATCCCAATTCCAGCCATTACAATGAACCGTTCCTCCTATAGCTCCTCCTACCAGCCGCCCCTGATTGACAGGGAAATGGAAAGGAGGGGAATGGAAAAGACTCATGTTATTTTACAGGTAGGCCTAATTGTCAGGATAATGTAATGACTTTACTTTTGACAGGTGTTCAGTGTGTGTCCAGGTCAGTAACTGTAACCCTAGCAACCCCTTACCTCCACATCCTGCAGGCTGAAGTCATTCTGGTCTTTGAAGTTGGCAGCCCCAGCGCTCAGCTCCATCAGCATCTTGGCGATCTCTGGCTTTATTGCTGCAGTCAGCCGGCTGGCCGCCTCCATGACATGTTCCTGCACGTCCTTAAGTTGCATAGCTGCTTTCGAGTAGTGGGAGTTCCTGAACACGCTGCTGAACAGGTCAGTGAGAAAGGCGCTGGCCCTGCAGAAGACATTCAGTGCATCCAGGTACTTGGAGATGCCCTGCTGGATGTCGGCGACCGCAGTGGTGTTGGGGGTGGAGGGAGGTGGTTGGCAGCTGCCGGGCATACCCACCCCTGTGGAGCCACCCATGGGGGAGCAGGTGGAGCCCAGGGGGGCGCTGAGGGTCCGGCTCAGCTCAGGCATCTGGTACTGCTGGTGCTGCTGCACTTTCTGCTTGGACCCGCCGAGCAAAAAGCGCCGCTTGTAGTCCATTTTACTTTCCTGCGCACTACAACAATACATAAGTGTCAGGCTGACTCTGGAAGCTCCGGATTTCAGCCAACCAGAAGCTCTCTCTCTCTCTTATAGAATACAACAAACCAATAGTCCTGGAATTTATGTAAAAAGACAACTTAAGGGCTCCATCTACCAGAAACTCATCTCAAAATGCTTTGTAACTAACAGAGTAATGCAGGGTAGAGACTTGTTGACTAAGTGTGATGTTTATGTGCAGCCCTGCTGCAGGTCAGGGTGGACAGTCCCAGCAAAAATAGAAAGGTAGAAATGCACCTTCCCGAATCTGAATCTGCCTCAAAAGGAGTCAATGGTTTATGAGAGGACAGTGCAAAAAACTGAAAACACTCCACGATTCTCTCATTCCAAGACAAGATTCATGTGCATAACAATTCCTTCAACTAGAAGCAGAAAATGTCCTTTTGTATAACATATATAGTTAGTATATAGTTTTATATTTATAGATAGAAAATCTTTAAAAGCTGTAAGCAAAAAAAAGCTAAGAATCTGAAAAGAATTGTGGCACTGGTCAACAGCAAGGAGTCTGACAATAAAGAGAGACAAAATCTGTTATCCAGTAAGACAATGGTGCCTTGTCACTTCACTTCCTCTGTGTGTGTATGGAGCAGAGTGGAGGGCAGACAACCAGTCCGTCAGAGATTCTCTTCACACTGTCTGTGGCGGTTAAAAGGAAGCCAGCTGATAGGACTGCTGTTGGAAACTTTGCCGGCCTCCTCAACGTCCTCACCGTTTCCTTCTGCTGGCTGAGGTAGTTAATCACTGCGGAAACAAAAATGTGCTCCCAGATCTCGCCCCCTCTCCTCCACAAAATGCAGATTAGAAGAGCGACAAAAGAACAAATGTATCTGTAAGGCCTCTAGGTCATTTCCTAAGGGAGGAAAAAGGAGAAACAAAAGAAAGTCAATGATTTCAGAGGAAGGATTCAAATGTTCTGTTTTTTCCAATAAAACGTGACAGTTGAAGCAGTTCTTGGGAAGATAAGAAAAATAATTGTGAATGCTTAGAAACTCAAGTAAACATTTAGTCTAATGAATTACACTAGGTTTTGTGACAATATTGTGCAACTACTTACAGTAGCCCAACTCAGCCAAAAAACCGAACAAGATAAAACAGAAAATTGAGGGTTTAGCATAATCAGGTGTTAATTCTTTATCCCATTATTAGTCTAATTTCATATTAGCCTTCATAAATAAATGTGACATGACCGCACTGTAGATCCCTGCATACACAATCAACACTTCTAGACTGGTACTAACGTTGTACCTCACTCACTAATAACTCCTCTACAAAAGGAAATACAGCCACAGACAAATGTCTGCAAGCGGTCATTGTTGGAAAACAGTGGCGATCTGTCTTAATGGAACACACACACACACAGTGGGAGTTAACAATATCCCCTTTCAAAATCTAAGCAGCAAATTGTCAACAGAAACCTGTTTCTCTCCTTGGTAGTTATGTAATTATGCAAATAAGCATAATCCTATTTGCATGTTTAGGAGAAACAAATGCCAGCATGTATCATTACCTAGCATGAGAAAAATGGTGATAATACGCCACAGTAGTGGAGAGATGGGTACATTTCCAAGTATTGACATGGACCCGTTTCCTTTCTAGATGTAGGCCCTAGCTAGCATAAGGCTAGGAAATTCAGACACAAGCAATACTAAAACATTTGCAATTGTTATCTGGGGTGTTGCTGTACTGTTTGTTGATATTAGAATCCCCTGATGAGATCACACCTTAAATGGCAAAAATCGAAGTAAATCATACTGGATAGGCCAGTCCCACTGCGTAGGCCTATCTGTTATTAATTCTGTTGTGGAACGCTCCCGAGTTATCACTCAGCCCCATGCTTACAGCTACAATGTTTGGGGATGAGGGAGCAACTCGTGAAAAAAAAACAAGCCACAGCTTTTCCTCAGGATAACACCAAGACACCCGTCATTGTGTGCTGCTCAGACAGCCTGTGCATTGTACATGGCCTTTATCAACCACAAACATTCCACCACTGTTTGTATCTACAATGTTCCACTGACCTTACCCTCTTGCACCACAGTATCTCTACTTGCACATCTATCACTCTTGTATTAATGCTAAATTGTAATTATTTTCACCTCTATGGCCTATTTGCCTACCTCCCTACATTTGCACACACTGTACATAGATTTTTCTATTGTGTTTATTGACTGTAGGCTTGTTTTTGTGTAACTCTGTTGTTTATGTTGCACTGCTTTGCTTTATCTTGGCCAGGTCAGATGTAAATGAGAACCTGTTCTCAACTGGCCTACCTGATTAAATAAATGTGAAATAACAAATAAACCTTCAAACTTCGCTGTCTTTCATAAACAGAGGGGTGTGTGTACAGACTGACAGCCTACACCAAAATAAATTGACCTGACATGCCGGGAAGCCCATGGTCCTTCCATGTTATGGGAGGCAGCAGCGGAGACATCAAATCAAATGTATTTATAAAGCCCGTTTAACCTTAGCAGATGTAAATACAGAAACACAGCCCAAAAGAATGCAGATTAGAGGTCGACCGATTAATTAGGGCCGATTTCAAGTTTTCATAACAATCGGAAATTGTATTTTGGGGTGCCGATTGTTTTATTTTTATATATACACACACACCTTTATTTAACTAGGCAAGTCAGTTAAGAACACATTCTTATTGTCAATGACGGCCTAGGAACGGTGGGTTGACTGCCTCGTTCAGGGGCAGAAGAACAGATTTTCACCTTGTCACCTCGGGGGCTCCAATCTTGCAACCTTACAGTTAACTAGTCCAAAGCAATAACGACCTGCCTGCCTGCACTCCACAAGGAGACTGCCTGTTACGCGAATGCAGTAAGCCAAGGTAAGTTGCTAGCTAGCATTAAACTTAACTTACAAAAAACAATCATAATCACTAGTTAACTACACATGGTTGATGAAATTACTAGATATTATCTAGTGTGTCCTGAGCATATAAGCATCTAACTGAGCGGTGGTAGGCAGAAGCAGGCACGTAAACATTTATTCAAACAGCACTTTTGTGCGTTTTGCCAGCAACTCTTCGTTGTGCTTCAAGCATTGCGCTGTTTATGACTTCAAGCCTATAAACTCCTGAGATGAGGCTGGTGTAACTGAAGTGAAATGGCTAGCTAGATAGCGCGCGCTAATAGCGTGTCAAACGTCACTCGCTCTGTGCCTTGCAGTGGTTGTTCCCCTTGCTCTGCATGGGTAACGCTGCGTCGAGGGTGGCTGTTGTCGTTGTGTTCCTGGTTCGAGCTCAGGGAGGAGCGAGGAGAGGGACGGAAGCTATACTGTTAAACTGGCAATACTAAAGTGCCTATAAGAACATCCAATAGTCAAAGGTTAATGAAATACAAATGGTATAGAGGGAAAACTGAAACGTTAGCTTTCTTACATAGCACATATTGCACTTTCTTCTCCAACACTTTGTTTTTGCATTATTTAAACCAAATTGAACATGTTTCATTATTTACTTGATGCTAAATTGATTTTATTGATGTATTATATGAAGTTAAAATAAGTGTTCATTCAGTATTGTTGTAATTGTCATTATAACAAATAAATACAAATCGGCCGATTAAATCGGCATCGGCTTTTTTGGCCCTCCAATAATCGGCATGGCGTTGAAGAATCATAATCGGTCGACCTCTAATGCAGATGTAGAAGCACGGTGACAAGGGAAAAACTGAAAGGCAGGAACCTTGGAAGAAACCTGGAGAGGAACCAGACTGAGGGGTGGCCAGTCCTCTTCTGGCTGTGCCGGGTGGAGATTATGAGTACATGGCTATTAAGGCCAGATTATTCTTCAAGATGTTCATAGATGACCAGCAGGGTCAAATAATAAGAGGTTATAAAGGATGAAACAGGTCAGTACCTCAATTTCCAAGTGAGCAAACTGGTTCCAAAAACCATTACACCTAACAGTTCTCATTATAACCGAAGGTAAAATTTTGCTCCTTATGTTTTCTTTTGGAAAAAAGAGATGAGCAGTCCAGTTCAAACATGGTGCTTTGAGAGAGGTAGTCTAACTAGTGAAATGAGCAAGATGAGATGAGCAGGTCAGGCCGGGCACGGCATCAATATTGATGTGACCCGTCCCACTATCCTCTATTGGCAGCCAAGCTTCTTGTTCCAATGCGGAAAGTATTAGAGCTTACACCCAAACAAACACGTAATAGCAGGGTCCCCAGTCTGTGCTGCTGGCTCAGCGCCCGGTTTAATGTCCTTCCTTTGGCAGGGTTCACTCAGGGCTAATGTTAGTGCCGCCTCCACCCCTCACTGTGTATCTCAGCTGCTGCTACTTGGACAAGGAGCTTAGAGCTTGCTTCAGGAAACCTGTCGCCAGATACAAAATGAGCTCCAAGTATGATTTACCTATGATAGATCTTCAAGGAATTTGTCAGCACTAAAAAGTCAACTGAAATGTAAAATAAATGGCCCAGGCAGCATATAACAAATGTGTATCCATTGCTCTTTTCAACATCAACGACTAAAGGTAGCCTCATGGTGGTGGACAGGGCAGCTGTTCCTCAAGCTGACAGCTCCTTCTGCCACTGAGGCACCAGGACCACTGAAGGCAGGGTACAACCACATGTCCACCATTAGACAACCCCTCAGTCTCCGCTCATGAGGTCTATTTCAGCCTCCTCGGCCAAACAGCTGCCATACACTAGACAGTACCATACCGCTTTTAGGACTCAAAGTTTCAGCTCAAAAATGTTCTCTACATCTGTTGCCAATGAAGCAAAGGAATGCTTTTCCCCCAGAATGCTCTTATGTGGATTCAAACAAGAACACGTCAAAAACAGGTAGAGCGACCGTTTCAATCCCATTATACCCTTTTATATAGTATGTGCCCAATTTCATTGATATTCTACTTCAAACATTTATAGTATCTAAGGTAATGGGTATCAACCTAAATATGCAACTAATATGACAAGGAAACATGTCTCAAAAAAAGCTAAGCACAAATTGCTCTACAACAATTAAAATGAGCAGGAACCATTAAAATAGAAGATATTACTAGTATTTTGTAGGTAAACATTCTTACATAGTCACAATGTAGATGTATGGGATATGGGGTAGCCTAGCCCCAGACAGGTCAAGTGTCAAGCCAAGTGGCAGGACAAGTGCTGCAAGCAACTGTGTGACAGGGGCAGAGCCAGGCTCTGTCTGCCCAGAAAACACAAGGAGGGCATTGTGGCAAGCACCGGCCTCCTCCATACCACCACAACAAAAATAATAATAACACCCTCAGCCAGCTGCAGCAGGATTCTCAAAGAAAAAAGGGCAAAATATGGTCTATGATTTGAATGTTTATCTTCAAAATACGTAGTATACGGGAGAGTCCCATTCTGAAATGAGGTTGGCTAACTGGCTGTACGCTAGTAGGCTTAGATATTATAACATATGATATAAGAAGCTTATGCCTGTAACAATAGCAGGCTGGCTGCTGAAACAAAGGAGGGGATATGCTTGGACACCAAAAAGGTCTGAGGCTCCTAACTATGTAATCTTACATTCCGTCGCCAACAGTGCACTTATTTATATAGCTCGAAGGACAAAATGTTGGCCCTGGTGTTTAATCGTTTCCTAGACAAGTAATAAGGAGATGCTTATTTTCAAATTGTTAACTACAAATGTCCTACTGTCTTACACATACCGGAACTTCCCTTATAGGTTTCACAATGTTGACAAACTGGTATAGGTGGCTTGAGTAACTATTTGAAGGCAAAACGCAAACGTAATTCATACAAGCGGTCAGAGGCAACTTCAACCCAACAACTACTTACAGGATGTATGGAGAAACCGAAATGACTTTATAAAAGGATTCCTACAGTTCACTACAACTGAGTTATAAAAATAAACAAAGATCTGAATTGAGGCATGCTCAGATAAATCTCTTATCAAATGGTAGTCATGAGTAAAGCTCATGAACTGTGTTGGGCATAGATAGAAGCACAACGCCCAGCCCTGTCCTGGAGACGACAGTGACCTCCTGACTCGAGCAGCTTCCTATTCAAAGCCTAACTACAGCTCCGTTTCAGCAACAGGCCAATAGCGAACGCGGCTCACATTTCACAGACCTCTCGAGGCACAGCATTGGAGGGAGCTCTGCTGGCTAGCCTAGCGGATGGAGTTTGAGTTTCTCTTCTACATAAGCAGCATGACATCTGTAAGCCTCCTTGAATAAGGCAATGTTATTCTTAAAAAAAAGGGGAACTTGTGTCACATGAAGCTACTTTTATCACCATATGTAAAATGGCACAACTTGAAGGCTACAGAACCCCAAAATTGGATGACATATCCATTCAAGACATACCGTGGAAGACACAAATGGCTCACTTAAAAAGAGTAAGGTCAAAAGGTTATGATTTGCCAAATACCATTTTATTTTTAGCCAGGACAAAAGTAAGATTTTCTATTTAACTCCAGGAGTGGACAGGATATGAGGTTCCTATGGAAACAGAGCCCATTTATTGACTTTCACAACAGATTTCCCATTGAGAAAAGTCTGATATCATTCCTCTTACTACACAGAATGAGAAACCTACTGCCCTTTGGTAAATAAACCGTACACTTATGTAGCCAACACTACCCTTCTCACAACTGTTACCTACCATGATTTACAGATGACAAACATCTGCCATTAAATTTGTAAATGATGTGCATACTAACAGTGAGTAACTTCATTGACAACACTTCCATGCATCACACTGGGGATGAAGCAAAAAACAAAAACATACATGAATGAAACTTAAGTCGGTCTCAGATCGATTGTCTAGGACCATGTAAATCTCCCCTTTCATGTAAACCTCCCATAATGAACATCCTGCTTTTAGGGAAAGTGCATCATTTTGTACATGTATGAAACTGCGAGTTTGACTAACTCTAGTCTCCTTGCTTAGGGTGTCCAGGGTCCTTCCTGGGATCATTTGTGTGTCGGAGGACTGATGAGCTCAGTTCTAGAGACTTAAAAAATGACATATTCCAAAGTGAATGAAAATAAAAATGAATGTCAACACCATCTAAAATTGAATTTCCCCCTCCAGAAATGAGCCTAATAACATATTGGTTAAAATATATACAGTAACATATTGGACCATGCATGCTATTAGCAATAAACATTATCACCTGTAGCCCAACTGACGCAGCATAGTAGCTATAAATACATAGGCTGAAGCATGAGTCTTATCCATCTCTACTTAACCCATTGCACACATTCATATTCATATTCTGTTCTTATTCACTCCAATACATTTTATGGGTTTCTAATTACATATTAAGTATGTAAGAGCGCTGTGCCTAACGCCTCGATCACACCGACAGTCATTGCATTTTGGTAAACCAGAAATGCATTAATTTCCAATGGAACACTGTTTGCCTTGCAGAGGCAGTGCGTTCTGTGTGGTGCATACGCTGCGTCAAACTGCATGCGTAGACTGATGGACAGAAATGGGGTAGCAGAAGGTGAATGTTGAACATTTGTTGCACACATATCCAGATGCTGTGTACCATTTTGCACAGTGATTCTAATCAGCATGATCAATGCGTAAACCATGCTTAAACCTCTGGTTGTAACTGCATTTTTATAATGATGCTGCAAGCAATTTTGAGAGCAAAGAAATAAATGCGGTAACGGTAGGGATGTGCCCAAATTTTTTTTTTTATATAAGTTTACCGTTTAAAAAGACACACTGCCTTTGTATTACAGCCGTATTCTAAAATGGATTAAATCGTTTTTTCCCCCCAGCAATCTACACACAATACCCCATAATGACAAAGCAAAAAGAGAGTATTTTTTTATATTTGCTCATTTAAAAACTGAAAAGTGACATTTTACACAAGTATTAAGACCATTTACGCAGTACTTTGTTGAAGCACCTTTGGCAGAGATTACAGCCGTGAGACTTCTTGGCTAGGACGCAACAAACTTGGTGCACCTGTATTTGGGGAGTTTCTCCCATTCTGATCTGTAGATCCTCTCAAGCTCTGTCAGGTTGGATGTTCGAGTCCGGGCTTTGGCTGGGCCACTCAAGGACATTCAGAGACTTGTCCTGAAGCCACTCCTGTGTTGTCTTGGCTGTGTGCTTAGGGTCGTTGTCCTGTTGGAAGGTGAACCTTTACCCCAGTCTGCAGTCCTGAGTACTCTGGAGCAGGTTTTCGTCAAAGATCTCTGTACTTTGCTCCGTTCATCTTTCCCTCGATACTGACTAGTTTCCCAGTCCCTGCCGCTGAAAAACTTCCCCACATCATGTTGCCACCACCATGCTTCAACAGATAATCTTGTTTCCTCATAGTCAGAGTCCTTTAGGTACCCTTTGGCAAACTCCAAGTGGGCTGTCATGTGTCATTTACTGAGGAGTGGCTTCCATCTGGCCACTCTACAATAAAGGCCATATTGAGGGAGTGCTGCAGAGATTGTTGTCCTTCTGAACAGTTCTTCCAGCTCCACAGAGGAACTCCAGAGCTCTGTCAGAGTGACCATCAGGTTCTTGGTCACCTCCCTGAACAAGGCCCTTATCCGCCAATTGCGCAGTTTGGCCAGGTGGCCAGCTCTAGGAAGAGTCTTGGTGGTTCCAAACTACTTCCATTTATTTCTTTAATTTTTTAACCCAGGTAGGCTAGTTGAGAACATTTTCTAATTTACAACTGCGACCTGGCGAAAATAAAGAACAGTAGTTCGACACACACAGAGTTACACATGGAATAAACAGTCAATAATACAGTAAAAAAAGAAAAATCTATATACAGTGAATGCAAATGAGATAAGGGAGCTGAGGCAATAAATAGGCCATGTGGCAAAGTAATTACAGTATAGCAATTAGACACTGGAATGGTAGATGTGCAGACCATTACTGTGCAAGTAGAGATACTGGGGTGCAAAGGAACAAGATATATAAATACAGTATGGGTAGTTGAATGGGCTGTTTACAGATGGGCTATGTGCAGATGGGCTGTGTGTGAGCTGCTCTGACAGCTGGTGCTTAAAGCTAGTGAGGGAGATATGAGTCTCCAGCTTCAGTGATTTTTGCAGTTTGTTCCAGTCATTGGCAGCAGAGAACTGGAAAGAAAGGCAGCCAAAGGAGGAATTGGCTTTGGGGGGGCTAGTGAGATATACCTGCTGGAGCATGTGCTATGGGTGGGTGCTGCTATGGTGACCAGTGAGCTGAGATAAGGCTGGGCTTTGGCGACGAGTATGAAGCGATGGCCAGCCAATGAGAGCATACAGGTCGCAGTGGTGGGTATTATATGGGGCTTTGGTGACACAGCGGATGGCACTGTGATAGACTGCATCCAATTTGTTGAGTAGAGTGTTGGAAGCTATTATATTGATTACGTCGCCAAAGTCGCGGATTGGTAGGATGGTCAGTTTTACAAGGGTATGTTTGGCAGCATGAGTGAAGGATGCTTTGTTGCGAAATAGGAAGCAGATTCTAGATTTAATTTTGGATTAGAGATGCTTAATGTGAGTCTGGAAGGAGAGTTTACAGTCTAACCAGACACCTAGGTATTTGTAGTTGTCCACATATTCTAAGTCAGAACCATCCAGAGTAGTGATTCTGGACGGGCGGGCAGGTGAAGGGCAGCGATCGGTTGAAGAGCATGCATTTAGCTTTACTTGCATTTAAGAGCAGTTGGAGGCCACAGAAGGAGAGTTGTATGGCATTGAAGCTCATCCGGAGGTTTGTTAACAGTGTCCAAAGAAGGGTTAGAAGTATACAGAATGGTGTCGTCTGCGTAGAGGTGGATCAAATAATCACCAGCAGCAAGAGCGACATCATTGATATATACAGAGTAAAGAGTCTGCCCGAGAATTGAACCCTGTGGCATCCCCATAGAGACAGCCAGAGGTCCGGACAACAGGCCTTCCGATTTGACACATTGAACTATCAGAGAAGTAGTTGGTGAACCAGGCAAGGCAATCATTTGAGAAACCAAGGCTGTTGAGTCTCCCAATAAGAATGTGGTGATTGATAGAGTCGAAAGCCTTGGCCAGCCTTGGTCATTTAAGAATGATGGAGGTCACTGTGTTCTCAGGGTCTTCAACGCTGCAGAAATGTTGTTTTGGTACCCTTCCCCAGATCTGTGCCTCGACAATCCTGTCTCTGAGCTCTACAGACAATTCCTTGGACCTCACGGCTTGGTTTTTACTCTGACATGCACTGTCAACTGTGGGACCTTTATATAGACAGGTGTGCCTTTCCAAATCATGTCCAATCAATTGAACACCAATCAAGTTGTAGAAAAATCAAGGATGAGCATTGGAACCAGGATACACCTGAGCTCAATTTCAGGGTCCATAGAAAAGGTCTGAATACTTACAGTACCAGTCAAAAGTTTAGACACACGTACTCATTCAAGGGTTTTTCTTTATTTGTACTATTTTATATATTGTAGAATAGTGAAGACATCAAAACTAATGAAAAAAAATACACATTTGGAATCATGAAGCAACCCCCCCCGCCTTAACATTCTCTCAAACAGCTTCATGGAGGTTGTCACCTGAAATGCATTTCAGTTAACAGGTGTACCTTGTTAAAAAGTTTGTGGTATTTCTTTCCTTCATAATGTGTTTGAGACAAATCAGTTGTGTTGTGACATGGTAGGGGTGGTATACAGAAGATACCAAATTGGGCTAAAAGACCAAGGAAATATTATGGCAAGAACCGCTCAAATAAGCAAGGAGAAACGACAATCCATCATTACTTTAAGACACAAAGGTCAGTCAAGCCGGGAAAATTGCAACTACTTAGAATGTTTATTCAAGTGCAAATCCCAAACAACCATCAAACGCCATCATGAAACTGGCTCTCATGAGGACCGCCACAGGAATGGAAGACGCAGAGTTACCTCTGCTGCAGAGGATACGTTCATTAGATTTACCAGCCTCAGATATTGCAGCCCAAATAAATGCTTCATAGAGCTCAAGCAACAGACATCAACAACTGTTCAGAGGAGACAGAAAAATCTGCCTTTCATGGTCGAATTGCTGCAAAGAAACCACTACTAAAGGACACCAATAAGAAGAAGACACTTGCTTGGGCCAAGAAACCGGAGCAATGGACATTAGACAAGTGGAAATCTGTCCTTTCTTCTGATGAGCCCAAATTTGTAGGTGAACGGATTATCTCCGCATGTGTGGTTCCCACCGTGAAACATGGTGGTGATGGTGCCATGCTGGTGACATTGTCAGTGATTTATTTAGAATTCAAGGCACACTTAACCAACATGGCTACCACAGCATTCTGCAGCGATACACCATCCTATTTGGTTTGCACTTAGTGGGACTATAATTTATTTTTCAACAGGACAATGACCCAACACACCTCCAGGCTGTGTAAGGGCTACTTGACCAAGAAGGAGAACTGCATCAGATGACCTGGCCTCCACAATCAACCCAATTGAGATGGTTTGGGATGAGTTGGACCACATAGTTAAGGAAAAGCAGCCAACAAGTGCTCAGCATGTGGGAACTCCTTCAAGACTGTTGGAAAAGCATTCCAGGTGAAACTGGTTGAGAGAATGCCAAGAGTGTGCAAAGCTGTCAAGGCACAGGGTGGCTACTTTGAAGAATATAAATATATTGATTTGCTTAACACTTTCTTGGTTACTACAGGATTCCATGGGTGCCATTTCATAGTTGGTCTTCACTATTATTATATAATGTAAAAATTAAATGAAAAAACATTGAATGAGTAGGTGTACAAACATTTGACTGGTACTCCATGTAAATAAGGTATCTTACTTTCTTTTTAATAAATTTGCAAAACATTTCTAAAAACCTGTTTTCACTTTATCATTATGGGGTAGTGTAGATTGCTGAGAAAATTGTTTTATTTAATCTGTTTTAGAATAAGGCTGTAACATAACAAAATGTGGAAACAGTCAAGGGGTCTGAATACTTCCGGAAAGCACTGTATATCCATGTGAATTCACAAGGCAGCTGTGCTGCTGCAAACGGTTTGGATCTAACAGTGATTCCTTTTCAGATGGTTAAGCGTTGCACCTGTACTACCATTACTGTATCTCAATTCAGACTCCGCAGTTTGCATTTCCTTCTCAAAGTATTGCCATACAGGACTTCGCTGCTGTTGCTTGCCTTTCATTGCTATTTTTCCCAACTGTTAACGATGATGTAGTGGTGGAGAGTCGACCACAAAAATAAAAATGTATTCGTTGACTCCTTGTACGTCGCCTCCCTTTCTCGACTCACATTTCTAAGTATCAAGAGTCGATTCCACTAGGAATCGACTCCTAAGACACTGTTTTTGGAAGGAGGAGACTGATTAGTTGCCGTACTTCCGAGAACAAACTCCCATCTGTCATAGTGAGCTAGCGAGGAAGAGAGGTACAGTATTGGCAAGTCGGCAAACTGGCAGAACCGTGCACTAGGCCCATCTATAGGCAGCCAAAAGCTGCATCTCGCAATTTCTTGGCTTGCAACTTCAGTAAAGCAGGGCCTATCAATGAATAGGATATTCTACACACAACAGACTTAACACACACTTGCATCATCAGCGAAGAGATAGAGCAGGGGTGTAATCATTAGTCCAAACAGTTGCAACTAAAACAAGTTTCTATTGGACAAATTCAGGTAGGTCCCTTCATTTCATTCTGTTTGCTTCCATATAAGTAACGTAATGAATATGCTGGCTTGCCTGGGGCGTAAGAGAACGAGAGCGAGAAAACAGTGGTACACATACTTTGATGTACAGTATGTGGATACCTTCTCGTCAAACATAACATCCCAAAATCATGGGCATTAATATGGAGTTGTACCCCCCTTTGCTGCTACAACAGCCTACACTCTTTTGGGAAGGCTTTCCATTTGATTTTGGAACATTGCTGCATGGACTTGCTTCCATTCAGCCACAAGAGCATTAGTGAGGTCGGGAGCTGATGTTGGGCGATTAGGCCTGGCTCACAGTGGGCGTTCCAATTCATCCCAAAGTTGTTCGATGGGGTTGAGGTCAGGGCTCTGTGCAGGCCAGTCAAGTTCTTCCACACAGAGCAACAAACCATTTCTGTATGGACCTCGCTTTGTGCATTGTCATGATGATAAAGTAAAAGGGCCTTCCCCAAACTGTTGCCACAAACTTGGAATCACATAATTGTCTAGAATGTCATTGTATACTGTAGCGTTAAGGTTTAACGTCACTGGCACGATTTTTTCTCCTCCAAACCTTAGTTGGCACTATGCATTCAGGCCGGTAGCATTCTCCTTGCATCCGCCAAACCCGGATTCATCCGTCGGACTGGCAGATGGTGAAGAGTGATTAAAATCACTCCAGAGAACGTGTTTCATTAGCGGTGAGCTTTACACCACTCCAGCTGACGCTTGGCATTGCGCATGGTGATCTTTGGCTTGTGTGCGGCTGCTCGGCAACGGAAACCCATTTCATGAAGCTGACGAACAACTTTTGTGCCGACGTTGCTTCCGTTCTGTGAGCTTGTGGCCTAGCACTCTGCAGTTGAGCTGTTGTTGCTCCAAGAAGTTTCCACTTCACAATAATAGGACTTACAGTTGACGAGGCAGCTTTAGCAGGGCAGAAATTTGCCAACCTGACTTGTTTAAAGGTGGCATCTTATGACAGGACCGCGTTGAAAGTCAACGATAATTACACTGCAATTTAAATTAATAATAAAAACTGTTTTTCAGTTTGGGATTTTTAATGTTAAGGATCCCAATTTCCTTCTAATGTTCACACCCATAGTAGCAAATGGGATCCCACTTTTTAACAAAGGACAAAACTTCTTCAAAGGTGTCTTCCCGCAATTGCGTTAAGAACTGTTGTACAATGTTTGCTTGTCAGAATACATGTTTCCCTCCCTTTGGCTCACGCAAATTGAACGCACCTCAAGAATAATATTTCTCGTACACACAACAAGCAGACTAGGTAAATAGGTCAACTGTTGTCAGATTTTGTTTTAATAACATTACATGGTAAAAACAGGAGCAATGGAAAGTCACATCCTGAGTGATGAAGTACAGGCTTTGAATTACATCGCCAACCGCAACAGTGGGCTATACAGCGCTGTTTGAGTTGAGCATTTTAGACAATTTAATAACCCTTCATCTGAACAATGGAGTGTCAGAAACAATCATGCATGTCAGATTAGCGCACACAGCATAAGAGAAAAAATGAAATGTATTTCATAGAACAACCATGCTTCAGTATGTATTAAGCTATGTCATCTACAAAAGAAACGACCTCTCCAGAATCCATATGAAGGAAATCAGTCGCAGTGCCGAAGAACTTTAGCCCCTCTTGACAGACTCACAGGGAGGAAAATAGCTGAGAGCAGGCTTGCACTGGTTTCCCAGGATACAGCAGGCTGAGATTTCCCCTCTGGAAGCCCCTTATGACAGTCCATTACCCTCAGTTCACCATCCCCCATACTAGAGTCTGACTGCGCAACCGTCTGGATTTATGAGGTGTCCATCTGAGACATATTACAATGCTACAGTGGCAAGAAAAAGTAGGTGAACCCTTGGGAATTACCTGGATTTATGCATAAATAAAAAATAAAATGTTATCTTTTCTTCATCTAAGCCACAACAATAGATAAACACAGTTTGTTTAAACTAATAAGACAAACAATTATACGTTTTCATGTCTTTATTAAACACAGTGTAAACATTCACAGTGCAGGGTGGGGAAAGTATGTGAAGCCTTCGATTTAATAACTGGTTGACCCTCCTTTTTGCAGCAATAACCTCAACCAAATGTTTTCTGTAGTTGCGGATCAGACCTTCACAACAGTCAGGAAGAATTCTGGACCATTCCTCTTTACAAAACTATCAGTTCAGCAATATTCTTGGGATGTCTAGAATGAACCGCTCAAGGTCATGCCACAGCATCTCAATCGGGATGAGGTCAGGACTCTGACTGGGCCACTCCAGAAGGTGTATTTTCATCTGTTGAAGCCATTCTATTGTTTACTTTGTGTTTAGAGTCGTTGTCCTTTTGCATCACCCAATTTCTGTTGAGCTTCAAATCGGCAGACAGCCTAACATTCTCCTGCAAAATGTCTTGATAAACTTGGGAATTCATTTCTCTGTCCATGATAGCAAGCGGTCCAGGCCCTGAGGCAGCAAAGCAGCTCCAAACCATGATGCTCCCTCCACCATACTTTACAGTTGGGATGAGGTTGATGTTGGTGTGCTGTGCCTTTTTTCTCCACACATAGTGCTGTTTGTTCCTTCCAAACAACTAAACTTTAGTTTCATCTGTCCACAGAATATTTTCCCAGTAGAGCTGTGGAACATCCAGGTGCACTTCTTGCAAACTTCAGACATGCAGCAATGTTTCCCCTCCGTGGTGTTCTCCCATGAACACCACTCGTTTAGTGTTTCATGTATTGTAGGCTCGTCAGAGATGTTTGCATGTTCCAGAAATTTCTGTAAGTCTTTAGCTGACACTAGGATTCTTCTTAACCACATTGAACATTCTGCTTTCTTGCAGTCATCTTTGCAGGACGGCCAATCCTAGGAAGAGAAGCAACAGTGCTGAACTTCATTTATAGACAATTTTTCTTACCGTGGAATAATGAACATCAAGGCTTTTAGAGATACTTTTGTAACCCTTTCCAGCTTTATACAAGTCAACGATTCTTAATCTTAGGTATTTTGAGATCCATTTTGTTCAAGGCATGGTTCTCACATCAGGCAATGCCTCTTGTGAATAGCAAAGTAAAATTTGGAGTGTTTTTTTATAGGGCAAGGCAGCTCTACCCAAAAACTCCAATCTCGTCTCATTGATTGGACTCACTGTTAACCGACTCCAGTTATCTTTTGGAGAAGTCATTAGCCTAGGGGTTGACGTAATTTAAACATTCAGTGTAGGTTGTAAAAAGTATGTATTTTTCTTGTCTATATTAAATACAATAATTTAATTTGTGCATTATTAGTTTAACCTCTCTAGGCAAGGGGGTGGTATTTTCACGTCCGGATGAAGAGCGTGCCCAAAGTAAACTGCCTGCTACTCAGGCCCAGAAGCTAGGATATACAGTGGGGCAAAAAAGTATTTAGTCAGCCACCAATTGTGCAAGTTCTCCCACTTAAAAAGATGAGAGAGGCCTGTAATTTTCATCATCACTTCAACTATGACAGACAAAATGAGAAAAAAAATCCAGAAAATCACATTGTAGGATTTTTAATGAATTTATTTGCAAATTATGGTGGAAAATAAGTATTTGGCCACCTACAAACAAACAAGATTTCTGGCTCTCACAGACCTGTAACTTCTTCTTTAAGAGGCTCCTCTGTCCTCCACTCGTTACCTGTATTAATGGCACCTGTTTGAACTTGTTATCAGTATAAAAGACACCTGCCACAACCTCAAACAGTCACACCCCAAACTCCACTATGGCCAAGACCAAAGAGCTGTCAAAGGACACCTGAAACAAAATTGTAGACCTGCACCAGGCTGGGAAGACTGAATCTGCAATAGGTAAGCAGCTTGGTTTGAAGAAATCAACTGTGGGAGCAATTATTAGGAAATGGAAGACATACAAGACCACTGATAATCTCCCTCGATCTGGGGCTCCATGCAAGATCTCACCCTGTGGGGTCAAAATGATCGCAAAAATCACAGAACCACACGGGGGGGACCTAGTGAATGACCTGCAGAGAGTTGGGACCCAAGTAACAAAGCCTACCATCAGTAACACACTACGCCGCCAGGGACTCAAATCCTGCAGTGCCAGACGTACTGGCTTAGGCAGGGGGACACATGTCTAGGCCCGTCTGAAGTTTGCTAGAGAGCATTTGGATGATCCAGAAGAAGATTGGGAGAATGTTATATGGTCAGATCAAACCCCCAAAAATATAACTTTTTGGGAAAACTCAACTCGTTGTGTTTGGAGGACAAAGAATGCTGAGTTGCAGCCAAAGAACACCATACCTACTGTGAAGCATGGGGCTGTCATAGTTGAAGTGTACCGATGATGAAAATTACAGGGCTCATCTTTTTAAGTGGGAGAACTTGCACAATTGGTGGCTGACAATACTTTTTTACCCCACTGTACATATTAGTAGATTTGTATAGAAAACACAGATGATGTTTCTAAAACTGAATGATGTCTGAGTATTTCAGAACTTATTTGGCAGGTCTAGTGTACTGTTGTGGTTGGGGAGCGCGACCTGAAAGCTCGCACCACTTTGTTTTTAAATCGGCTATTGAACGCAGTTTATCCCGTCTTAAATGTAAATGATTATTTACGTTAAAAAAATACCTAAAGTTGTATTAGGAAAGTTGTTTGAAATGTTTGGACAAAGATTACAGGTAACTTAAATATTTTGTAGTCATGTTGCACGAGTTGGAACCAGTGTTTTTCAGGATCAAACGCGCCAAATAAATGGATTTATTTTGAAGATATAACGACTGAATTAATCAAACAAAAGGACTATTTGATGTTTGTGGGACATATTGGAGTGCAAACAGAAGAAGCTCTTCAAAGGTAAGGCATGAATTATATCTTTATTTCTGAGTTGTATCACGCCTGGTGTTTGTTTGATGGGGTGCTGCCCTCAGATAATAGCATGGTTTGCTTTCGACCGTAAAGCCTTTTTGAAATCTGACAGTGGCTGGATTAACAAGAAGTAAAGCTTTAATTTGGTGTATGGCACTTGTGATTGTATGAACGTTAAATATTTCGAATCATTTAATTTGGCGCTCTGACATTTCACCGGATATTGTCAAATCGATCCCGTTAACGGGATTTGATCCCTAAGGAGTTTAAGCACAATAGGTTTGTCTATTGTTGTGACTTAGATGATCAGATTTGATGTAATCCAGGTAATTCCAAAGGGTTCATATACTTTTTCTTGCCACTGTACATTTGTGTTATGTAACCATCTTAAGTATGTGTAACTACAAAAAAAGGTACATTGGGGAATCATGAATTTTGCTTGATATGAACCTACAGGAAATTGCTTGTGCATTCTGAAAGATTCCCTGCTACTAACTAGACTAACTTATCAAAACATCAATGAATGATCAATTCCCCCAAGAATGCTAAATTTTTAAGACCAAGAACGCTATCAGGTCAAGACTAGTTGTGTGTCTGACAAATGGAAATTCCTCCTGAGACGCAAATGTTGTACCTTCTATTTGGCCTAGATTTGAGCAGTCCATGGGTAAGTCAAAGGGGAAAAATAGCCTTGTAGCATCTTGTACTAAGCCTGACCTGAAAGTGAATGACAGCTCTAGCCTTTGATTTTCAATAGCTGGAATGATGCCCAGACACACATGAAGTAGGATTTATTGTTCAAAAGGTATAAGTATAAGCTGTTTAGGAATAGGCCTAATTCATCTGTATTGGTGTCAGGAAACTGTTAATATCCTATGAAGGGATGTTGTTGACACTTACTCTGCCTACGTATAACCTCCACAAAAAGAGTCCTAGGGCTTCTCTTTCAGACATTTTGAAAGTTGTTATTGGCACTGCCACTGTCAGAGCCTAGGCAATGTGGCTATGGCATGCATGAGGCCTATTGCTCAATGTGATTTTTCTGCCAATAAACAGAAAAGCCACAAATATACAGTACCATGTTTAGGACATGCCTAACATTAATTATCTACAAATATGAAGCACAGATTATGTATGGAAATCATTCTCATGACAAAAAATACTATTGCAGTTAAATTTGATGTAGTCTACTTAGCCTACTATATGGGAATAGAGCAAGGATGAATTGTTTGGTCTCGAGAGAAATCTCATTTAGGGTTAGCACTGATTAGAGGGCACAGAGGTTTAAATATATGTCATTGAGAAATACAGAATGAGGCAAGTGAGGATAACTTGCACTTGTATGGCTTCATTTCTGACCCAGTAGCCCCAGCCTTCACATGTCAAAGACATTGGAAGTTGAAGGATTGTCAGACCCTCAACCTAGCTGATTGGAGGGACTAGATGGAACTAATCATCTATCAAGCCATTTCAGATCTGTGAACACCCAAGGGGAAGGGAATGTGGTTTGAAATGGGACCTGGTTACTGTCTTTCTAGGGGTAGTTTTCAAGAGGTTCAAACCTGGGTAGCATTAGGTGTTCCTTCCTGCTACACCTATTTTTTCTATGACATTCTTGAGAGTGTTGCTTCCCTCAGGATCTAGGAATTTATCTGAGAAACTAGCCCTCGGGGGCCACCAATCAGACACTCCAGTGAAAAATTGCAAAACAAGTCCTGCCACTTTTGCTAAAAGCTGCCATCAAACTAAACACAGAAACCACTTCATGCTTACCTTACATTGTAGTGGTAGTCTATATTTCATAGCCAGAATTAGGTGAAAACAAAAAACCATGGAACACTAGAATCATTCCTGTTCATCTGGGATTCATTACACCCCCCTCCCCCATCAAAGATTCCATTGTGACATTCTAAACTCTGATGAGAGTGAGAGAGCAGCATATTCTAAGCATTGCAGCATGAGCAACACTAGAATGCTTTGTTAATGGAAATATCACTCTGGTTCGTCCAGTTGAATGAATAGACAAAGCCATGAGACAAAAGGCAAAAATAGATATCTTGTGACTATTGGGCTCATGGGCTGACTCCCTCACACGTAACAGGAAACAACATTTTAAAAAGGGATCTGCTGATCAATACATTAGTTACACTGACAACAAAAACTAACAACTGGTCCATGGTCTGGGACAGGGCTAGTCAGGAGTTGGATTAGTGGTCAGGGAGTGTACACAGACATCTGCAGAGCAATGCATTTATTTCCATAGCAACAGAGCTGTGACATAAATCAACAGGGATATCTGCGATAAGAGGGTTTATCTATGTCAAACATGATGCAACTAACCAGAGCTTCTCAGTAAGTGTTAGAAAGATGCAGTCTGACAAAGTCCTCTCTCTACAGGCAAACAAATCCAGGTGACTATTAGGCCAATTGCCAAAATCTGCATAAAGAAAACAAGCGCATTTTCACCCGTTTCACCAGTAGTGTTTCCGCCAAACTGACTTGATGCAGATAAAAATCAGCGCATGGTGACATTTCACATAGTGCATTCGGAAAGTATTCAGACCCCTTCACCTTTTTCACATTTTGTTACGTTACAGCCTTATTCTAAAATTGATTAAATAATATAAAAACCTCAGCAATGACAAAGCAAAAACTGGTTTAGATTTGTTTGCAAATGTATTAAAAATAAACAGAAATACCTTACTTACATAATTACTCAGACACTTTGCTACGAGACTCAAAATTAAGCTCAGATGCATCCAGTTTCAATTGATCATCCTTGAGATGTTTTTTACAACTTGGGAGTCCACCTGTGGTAAATTCAATTGATTGGACATGATTTGGAAAAGGCACACCTGTCTACAGTGCCTTGCGAAAGTATTCGGCCCCCTTGAACTTTGCGACCTTTTGCCACATTTCAGGCTTCAAACATAAAGATATAAAACTATTTTTTTGTGAAGAATCAACAGCAAGTGGGACACAATCATGAAGTGGAACGACATTTATTGGATATTTCAAACTTTAACAAATCAAAAACTGAAAAATTGGGCGTGCAAAATTATTCAGCCCCTTTACTTTCAGTGCAGTAAACTCTCCAGAAGTTCAGTGAGGATCTCTGAAGGATCCAATGTTGACCTAAATGACTAATGATGATAAATACAATCCACCTGTGTGTAATCAAGTCTCCGTATAAATGCACCTGCACTGTGATAGTCTCAGAGGTCCGTTAAAAGCGCAGAGAGCATCATGAAGAACAAGGAACACACCAGGCAGGTCCGAGATACTGTTGTGAAGAAGTTTAAAGCTGGATTTGGATACAAAAAGATTTCCCAAGCTTTAAACATCCCAAGGAGCACTGTGCAAGCGATAATATTGAAATGGAAGGAGTATCAGACCACTGCAAATCTACCAAGACCTGGCCGTCCCTCTAAACTTTCAGCTCATACAAGGAGAAGACTGATCAGAGATGCAGCCAAGAGGCCCATGATCACTCTGGATGAACTGCGGAGATCTACAGCTGAGGTGGGAGACTCTGTCCATAGGACAACAATCAGTCGTATATTGCACAAATCTGGCCTTTATGGAAGAGTGGCAAGAAGAAAGCCATTTCTTAAAGATATCCATAAAAAGTGTTGTTTAAAGTTTGCCACAAGCCACCTGGGAGACACATCAAACATGTGGAAGAAGGTGCTCCGGTCAGATGAAACCAAAATTGAACTTTTTGGCAACAATGCAAAACGTTATGTTTGGCGTAAAAGCAACACAGCTCATCACCCTGAACACACCATCCCCACTGTCAAACATGGTGGTGGCAGCATCATGGTTTGCGCCTGCTTTTCTTCAGCAGGGACAGGGAAGATGGTTAAAATTGATGGGATGTTGAATTGATGTTTGAAGCCTGAAATGTGGCAAAAGGTCGCAAAGTTCAAGGGGGCCGAATACTTTCGCAAGGCACTGTATATGAAAACGGTCCCACAGCTGACAGTGCATGTCAGAGCAAAAACCAAGCAATGAGGTCGAAGAAATTGTCCATAGAGCGCCGAGACAGGATTGTGTCGAGGCACAGATTTGAGGAAGGGTACCAAAACATTTCTGCAGCATTGAAGGTCCCCAAGAACACCGCGGCCTCCATTATTCAATGGAAGAAGTTTGGAACCACCAAGACTCTTCCTAGAGCTGGCCGCCCGGCCAAACTGAGCAATCGGGGGAGAAGGGCCTTGGTCAAGGAGGTGACCAAGAACCCAATTGTCACTCTGACAGAGCTCCAGAATTCCTCTGTGGAGATGGGAGAACCTTCCAGAAGGACAACCATCTCTGCAGCACTCCACCAATCAGGCCTTCATGGTAGAGTGGCCAGACGGAAGCCACACCTCAGTAAATGGCACATGACAGCCCGCTTGGAGTTTGCCAAAAGGCAACTAAAGGACTCAGACCATGAGAAACGAGATCTGGTCTGATGAAACCAAGATTAAACTCTTTGGCCTGAATGCCAAGCGTCACGTCTGAAGGAAGCCTGGCACCATCCCTACGGTGAAGCATGGTGGTGGCACCATCATGCCGTGGGGATGTTTTCAGCGGCAAGGACTGAGAGACTAGTCCGGAGGCAAATACAAACAGAGCAAAGTACTGAGAGAATCTTGATGAAGAGCACTCAGGTTCATCTTCCAATAGGTCAACAACCCTAAGCACAAAGCCAAGACAATGCAGGAGTGGCTTCGGGACAAGTCTCTGAATGTCCTTGAGTGGCCCAGCAAGAGACCGGATCGAACAGCAGACCTGAAAAATCGCTGTGCAGCAATACTCCCCATCCAACCTAGCAGAGCTTGAGAGGAATGAGAGAAACTCCCCAAATAGGTGTGCCAACCTTACATCATCATGTCACCAAGTCAAACAATTGTACCTAACTTTCCTGTTTCCATCACAGCTGTTATGATTATTTTGATTAAATTATACAGAGACTTTAAATGGTAAAAACATGGTTAAAGTCAAGTCAATCTCCATAGAGGAAGATTTCTTCAAACTGCATGCAGTAAAACAAACTACTGTTAAGTAGAGGTCGAGCAATTCATCGGAATGGCCGATTAATTAGGGCCGATTTCAAGTTTTCATAACAATCGGTAATCGTCATTTTTGGACACTGATTTGGCAGATTTTTTTTTTTTACACCTTTATTTAATCTTTATTTAAATAGATAAATCAGTTAAGAACACATTCTTGTTTTCAATGACGGCCTAGGAACGGTGGGATAACTACCTTGTTCAGGGGCAGAACTACAGATTTTCACCTTGTCAGCTCGGGGGATTCAATCTTGCCACCTTCCAGTTAACTAGTCCAACTCTCTAACCACCTGATTACATTGCACTCCACGAGGAGCCTGCCTGTTATGCGAATGCAGTAAGCCAAGGTAAGTTGCTAGCTAGCATTAAACTTAACTTACAAAAAACAATCACCAGTTAACTACACATGGTTGATGATATTACAAGTTAATCTAGCGTGTCCTGCATTGCATATAATCGATGCGGTGCATATTCGTGAAAAAGGACCGTCGCTGCTCCAATGTGTACCTAACCATAATCATCAATGCCTTTCTTAAAATCAATACACAGAAGTATATATTTTTCAACATGCATATTTAGCTAAAAGAAATCCGGGTTAGGCTCGTAAGCATTCATTCAAACAGCACTTTCGTGCGTTTTGCCAGCAGCTCGTCGCTGTGCTTCAAGCATTGCGCTGTTTATGACTTCAAGCCTATAAACTCCCGAGATGAGGCTGGTGTAACCGAAGTGAAATGGCTAGCTAGTTAGCGGGGTGCGCGCTAATAGCGTGTCAAACGTCACTCGCTCTGTGCCTTGCAGTGGTTGTTCCCCTTGCTCTGCATGGGTAACGCTGCGTCGAGGGTGGCTGTTGTCGTTGTGTTCCTGGTTCGAGCTCAGGGAGGAGCGAGGAGAGGGACGGAAGCTATACTGTTAAACTGGCAATACTAAAGTGCCTATAAGAACATCCAATAGTCAAAGGTTAATGAAATACAAATGGTATAGAGGGAAAATAGTCCTATAATAACTACAACTTCTTACCTGGGAATATTGAAGACTCATGTTCAAAGGAACCACCACCTTTCATATGTTCTCATGTTCTGAGCAAGGAACTGAAACGTTAGCTTTCTTACATAGCACATATTGCACTTTCTTCTCCAACACTTTGTTTTTGCATTATTTAAACCAAATTGAACATGTTTCATTATTTACTTGAGGCTTAATTGATTTTATTGATGTATTATATTAAGTTCACTCAGTATTGTTGTAATTGTCATTATTACAAAATATAGATATTTTTTATTTTATTTTAAAATCGGCCGAATTAGTCGGTATTGGCATCGGCGTTGACAAATCATAATCGGTCGACCTCTACTGTTAAATAGAATATCTCATCAAGCTTTGGATGACAGCCAATAATGCAATGTCTTAAAATGTGACATGCTCAAAGCAAACAGAAACCCAAGGGTAAAGAGGTGGCTGTGACAAATGTGTTGGAAATTTTGGTTTACTACAGAGAGCTGAGATGCACAACAACTAGTCTATACTCAAACTCAGTGACACATTTAGGCTACTAACAGTGTAGTTAGCCTATTTAAATATATATATATATATCTATATATATAAAATCGAAACCAGAGACAGCAGCATTGACAACCTGATTCCACAATGATAAAATGGCCCAAAAATGAGAGCTGTTTATATTGGTAAAAACTTCCTTCTTCGGATCACTTGTGGAGCAACAAGATATTCGGTAGAAGGTCACACTTTTCCCCCACCCCTCTCTCTCTCCAAACTGCAGCAACCCAAACAGGAAATACATTCCACATGACCACAGAAGGCAGACATAGCAATAGAAGCTGCCTTTAGCTCAACAACAATACCAAAGACCTCTGTTGTAGTAGCACATGAGGGGATTATTCAAATACTTTAATAAGATAGTCAGTTGAGTTGGACAGTACTGATTGAATGTGTCTTGTGTGTGTAACATTCAGCAAAACAAAGGTGGGGAAATAACTGAGAACGCTGTTCATGGACTACAGCTCATCGTTTATCAACAAGATAGGGACACTGGGATTGAACCCCTCCCTCTACAACTGAATCCTGGACATCCTGACAGGCCAGGTGGTGAGGGTGTGCAACAACTAGGGCTGGCTCAATTTTCAGATAATCATGTAACTGACAATTATTGACAATATAACTTTATATTCAAGCAGATAAAGTTTAGTCAACAGCAGTTAAGTTTTACATGAAGTGGGTAAAATTGGTATTTTATGAGCAAAACGGCACAGTCGGAAGGAGAAGCTTAATTTCCAAAAGTCCCGAGCGGTCAAAACCATTTGTTTTTTAAATCTGGTGTCACAAAAACTGTGTTTTATTCATTTGCTTATGTTGTAGATCATTTTCAAAGCGGCATTATAAGCTCAAAACATTTAAAATGACAATTATGATAATGACAGTGTCTATTTGCATAACAATTACCCAAAATTCCATAACAGCGCAAGCAACAACACCTCAGAAACGCTGACCCTCAACACGGGGGCCCCTCGGGGGTTTGTGCTTACTGCCCTCCCTGTTTACCCAAAACTGCGTGGCCACGCACAACTCCAACACCATCATCAAGTTTGCTGACAACACGTGGAAGGTCTGATCACCGGCGGAGATGAGTCAGCCTATAAGAAGGAGATCAGAGACTTAGCAGTGTGGTGTAGAGGTCGACCGATTATGATTTTTCAACAACGATTATTGGATGACCAAAAATGCCGATTCCGATCAATCTGACAATTTTTTTTTATTTGAAATAATGACAATTACAACAATACTGAATGAACACTTATTTTAACTTAATATAATACATCAATAAAATCAATTTAGCCTCAAGTAAATAATGAAACATGTTCAATTTGGTTTAAATAATGCAAAAACATAGTGTTGGAGAAGTAAAAGTGCAATATGTGCTTTGTAAGAAAGCTAACGTTTCAGTTCCTTGCTCAGAACGTGAGAACATATGAAAGCTGGTGGTTCCTTTGAACATGAGTCTTCAATATTCCCAGGTAAGAAGTTGTAGTTATTATAGGACTATTTTCCCTCTATACCATTTGTATTTCATTAACCTTTGACTATTGGATGTTCTTATAGGCACTTTAGTATTGCCAGTGTAACAGTATAGCTTCCGTCCCTCTCCTCGCTCCTCCCTGGGCTCAAACCAGCAACACAATGACAACAGCCACCATCGAAGCAGCGTTACCCATGCAGAGCAAGGGGAACAGAGCAAGGGGAACAGAGCAAGGGGAACAGAGCAAGGGGAACAGAGCAAGGGGAACAGAGCAAGGGGAACAGAGCAAGGGGAACAGAGCAAGGGGAACAGAGCAAGGGGAACAGAGCAAGGGGAACAGAGCAAGGGGAACAGAGCAAGGGGAACAGAGCAAGGGGAACAGAGCAAGGGGAACAGAGCAAGGGGAACAGAGCAAGGGGAACAGAGCAAGGGGAACAGAGCAAGGGGAACAGAGCAAGGGGAACAGAGCAAGGGGAACAGAGCAAGGGGAACAGAGCAAGGGGAACAGACGCTATTAGCGCGCGCTAACTAGCTAGCCATTTCACTTCGGTTACACCAGCCTCATCTCGGGAGTTTATAGGCTTGAAGTCATAAACAGCGCAATGCTTGAAGCACAACGAAGAGCTGCTGGCAAAACGCACAAAAGTGCTGTTTGAATGAATGTTTACGCGCCTGCTTCTGCCTACCACCGCTCAGTCAGATACTTGCCTGCTTGTATGCTCAGTCAGATTATATGCAACGCAGGACACGCTAGATAATATCTAGTAATATCAACCATGTGTAGTTAACTAGTGATTATGATTGTTTTTTGTAAGATAAGTTTAATGCTAGCTAGGAACTTACCTTGGCTTACTGCATCCGCGTAACAGGCAGTCTCCTTGTGGAGTGCAACGAGAAAGAGGCAGGTTGTTATATCGTTGGACTAGTTAACTGTAAGGTTGCAAGATTGAATCCCCCGAGCTGACAAGGTGAAAATCTGTCGTTCTGCCCCTGAACGCGGATGCAGTCATTGAAAATAAGAATGTGTTCTTTAACTGACCCGCCTAGTCAAATAAAGGTATATAAAAAAAATGTTTTAAATAAATAGGCAAATCGGCGCCCAAAAATATCGATTTCCGATTGTTATGAAAACTTGAAATCGGCCCTAATTAAATCGGCCATTCCGATTAAAATCGGCCGACCTCTAGTGTGGTGCAAAGACAACAACCTCAATACGACCAAGGAGATGAACGTGCACTATAGGAGAAAGATAAATCCACGATAATCGAGAATTTCAATAAGCATCTCTACGGCTGGCCATGCTTTTCACCTGGCTACCCCTACCCCAGCCAACAGCTCTGCAACCCTGCAGCAACTGGCCCAAGACCCCCCCACTTCTCTTTCACCCAAATCCAGACAGCAGATGTTCTGAAAGAGCTGCAAATTCTGGACCCCAACAAATCAGTTGGGCTAGACAATCTGGATCCTCTCTTCCTAAAGTGAGCCGCCGCCATTGTTGCAACACCTATTACTAGTCTGTTCAACCTTCCTAATGATTGGAAAGAAGTCGAGGTCATCACCCTCTTCAAAGGGGAGATACTCTAGACCCAAACTGCTACAGACCTATATCCATCCTGCCCTGCATTTATAAAGTCTTCAAAAGCAAAGTGAACAAACAGATCATTGACCATTTCGAATCCCACCGTACCTTCTCGGCTATGCAATCTGGTTTCCGAGCTGGTCATGGGTGCACCTCAGCCACACTCAAGGTCCTAAACGATATCATAACCGCCATCGATAAAAGACAGTACTGTGAAGCCGTCATCATCGACCTGGCTTAGGCTTTCGACTGTCAATCACTGCATTCTTATCGGCAGACTCAACAGCCTTGGTTTCTCTAATGGCTGCCTCGCCTGGTTCACCAACTACTTCTCAGAGTTCAGTTTGTCAAATCGGAGGGCCTGTTGTCCGGACCTCTGGCAGTCTCTATGGGGGTCCGAACAGGGCTCAATTCTCGGGCCGACTCTTTACTCTGTAAATATCAAAGATGTTGCTCTTGCTGCTGGTGATTCTCTGATCCACCTCCACGCAGACGATACCATTCTGTATACTTCTGGCCCTTCTTTGGACAATTAACTAACCTCCAAACGAGCTTCAATGACATACAACTCTCCTTCCGTGGCCTCCAACTGCTCTTAAATACAAGTAAAACTAAATGCATGCTCTTTAACCGATCGTTGCCCACACGACTAGCATCTCTGCTCTGGACGGTTCCGACCTAGAATATGTGGACAACTATAAATACCTAGGTGTCTAGTTAGACTGTAAACTCTCCTTCCAGACTCACATTAAGCATCTCCAATCCAAAATTAAATCTAGAATTGGCTTCCTATTTCACAACTAAGCCTCCTTCACTCATGCTGCCAAACATACCCTCGTAAAACTGACTATCCTACGGATCCTTGACTTTGGCGATGTCATTTACAAAATAGCCTCCAACACTCTACTCAGCAAATTGGATGCAGTCTATCACAGTGCCATCCATTGTCACCAAAGCCCCATTTACTACCCACCACTGCGACCTGTATGCTCTTGTTGGCTGGTCCCCGCAACATATTCGTCACCAAACCCCCTGGCTCCAGGTCATCTATAAGTCTTTGCTAGGTAAAGCTCTGCCTTATCTCAGCTCACTGGTCACCATAGCAACACCCACCCATAGCACACCCTCCAGCAGGTATATTTCACTGGTCATCCCCAAAGCCAACACCTCTTTTGGCCACCTTTCCTTCCAGTTCTCTGCTGCCTATGACTGGAATGAATTGCAATTTTAAAATAAATATACACACACACACACACACACACACACACACACACACACACACACACTTAATCACTCAAGTTGGACGTATATCTCCCTCACTAACTAAGCATCAGCCATCAGAGCAGCTTACCGATCGCTGCAGCTGTACACAGCCCCTCTAAATATCCCATCCAACCACTTTTTCTGCTCGTTTGCACACTGTTATTTTTCTACTTGCACATATCACTCCAGTGTAAAGTGCTAAATTTTAATTACTTTGCCACTATTGGCCTATTTATTGCCTTACCTCCTTACTTCATTTGCACACACTGTACACAGGTTTTTCTATTGTGTTATTGACTGTACGTTTGTTACACATGGGATAAACTCTTGTTTATGTCGCACTGCTTTGCTCCATCTTGGCCAGGTCGCAGTTGTAAATAAGAACTTGTTCTCAACTGGCCTACCTGGTTAAATAAAGGTGAAATAAATACATAAAAAGAGGAGAGAGCATGTCCCCATGAACATCAACGGGGCTGTTATGGAGCGGGTTGAGAGCTTCAAGTTCCTTGGCGTCCACATCACTAAGGATGGCCCACACACACCCACACAGTCATGAAGAGGGCAAGGCTGCGCCCCTTCCCCCTCAGGTTGAAAGGTTTTGGCATGGGCCCTCGGGTCCTTCGACAACGGCACCAACGAGAGCATCTTGACTGGCTGCATCACCACTCTGTATGGCAAATGCACCACCCTTGACCTCAAAGCGCTACAGAGGGTGGTGCGGACAGTCTAGTACATCACTGGAGCCGAGCTTCCTGCCATCCAGGGCCACTATATCAGGAATGCAAAATTGGCAAAGACTCCAGGCAGCCAAGCCACAGACTGTTCACTCTGCTACAGTTGGGCAAATGGTACCGGAGCGTCGGTTCAGGCTCAGAGACAGCTTCTACCCTCAGGCCATAAGACTGCTCAATAGCCAACTAATGGTACCCAAACTATCTGCACTGACCCTAGCACGCACACTACATTGACACTCCCACAAAACCTCCCCCACACACACTTAAACACTCATAATTTGCTGCTGCTCTGTTCTTTACTCTTATTATTATCCATCCTGATGCCTAGTCACTTTACCTTGCCTTCATGTACATATCTACCAAAAATACCTCGTACCTCTCTGCACATTGATCTGGTACTCCCTGTATATACTGTATCGCCATTTGTGTGTATTTTATTCCTATTTATCATTTTATTATTAAACGGCATCGTTGGGAAGGACTCCTAAGCAAGTAAGTATTTCACCGTAAAGTCGTATTTGGCACGTGACAAATACGATTTGATTCCAGTTGTTCGATACTGTACTACTGGCCTATATCTTTGCAAAATTTGCCAAATTCTCAATCTAACATTACCACCCAAGCAAAAAACTATAACATTAAACAAATCATGCAATACCCAGATCAATGTAGAATATCGAAAACAACGGTGCAGCATTATTGATGTCATCTATCAGGCAAGCTACCAAATGCAAAGGATAGTAAGGGCTACTCCCGTTCTGAGGATGCAGCAAGCTTGCTCCGGCTGTCCCTCACTGGTTGGCTTGCTATATATAACACACAAGCAAATGTTGATGAAAGCGAAACATAATGCAACCTAGATATACTAGCACGGCTAAATACCGATAGATCACGAGCGTAAAGTCAGTAGATAACTAACTACAGTAAGCAGATATGAGCTCGGAAGACCAGTTGTGGGGAGGTAGATTTTTTTTTCAAGTAAAGAGGTCGCAAAATTGCCCACCCGGCTCGCTAGTTACACTAGATTGTACCTACTATAAATCGGTGATCCTCTTTCAAATCCGACCAGCTTGGTACTAGTCGGTTGTGTGGTCAGTTCAAGTGAGCCGAGTTATCCACCTTTGAAGCATAGAAAAATGCATAGACGTAGCTCGTAGGCTAGTATTTATGAATCTGATCACTATTTAGCAGGAAGGTGCAACATAATCTCCGTAAGCGCAGTACGCCGGTTTCATCGAAACTCATGCAGACAACACGGGGCACTATGTTGCAAGCTATTAATACGGCCCTTTAACGCCCTAAACTACAACGAAATCGCCTATCAGGCTCGAGTGGAGAAAAAGTTCGGCAACATAGTTACACAAAATACATGAGAATATCACTGTAACAAACGCTATTCGGTTTGGAAAAGCATGCTTTATTGTACCTTTATTTAACTTGGCAAGTCAGTTAACAAATTCTTATTTACAATGACCGCCTACCAGGGTCTGCCCCTTGTTCAGGGGCAAAACGGCGGATTTTTACCCTGTCAGCTCAGGAATTCGATCCAGCAACCTTTCGGTTACTGGCCCAACGCTCTAACCACTAGCCCCCATAAGCCACACCCAAAGATCTAACGTTAGCAGCCAAGTAACTAGTAGGCTGTAAATTGTCAGCGTACCATAGACTATTAGAAGGGTTCCATACCTATTGTAAACATGTTTGCCCCCCTCCTTAGACAAGTTTACCTATCTTAGTTACCTAGCGTTAGTTAGCTGGCTAGCTAGCTAGCTAGCTACCTTCCCTGACCCTCGAAAGACACTAATTGAAATTGCCTCGCTGGAAGGGCAAACAACATATTTGCAAAAATAATGTCCCAAAACCAATCAAATCACACTAGGTAACGTTAGCTAGTCCACATTCACATTATTTCAGGGATATCTTAAAATAAATACTAAAAGCCAGTTCGCTACCAAGCATTCATAGTTTGATTGTCTTAGAACTTCTTGCAACTGATGCTAAATTGTAGGTTTCTGGTTAGTAGCTACTGAACAGCCATATAACTCCCAAAGACCACAGCTAACTAGCTAGTTATCGACAACCAATGTAAGCGTTAGCTATCTAGGTACTGTAGCTAGCGCTCTGCGACACGATTTTTTTAAAGCTAGAACACAAAAAACAAACCTAATACAACTGGGACACTAGGGTACTATTCCTTGTTACAACAACTGTTGTTTGTGAAGGGAGTAAATTTGTTAAGAGCTTTCAGATAAAAACGTTTTTAATCAAAGTACAGTTGATAAGCGCATCACTTACCAGCTAGCTAGGCATCCACCCTCTTGACAGCGAATGAAGTCTGTATACAACGGATGTGACGTTTCTCTATAAAAACCAGAGCGCGTGAGCTAAACTACAAACATCGCTTGATCACACGGATCAGACACACTCAAAACCTCGAATTCGATCTGAAGTGAATGCTAAGATGAAAGCGTCAGATATAAACATATTTTTAGAACATCATTACTTCATCACAAATATGATGTTTTATGTAGATAATATGGCATGACATCAGTTACAAATTCAAGTGTGGAAGAACAATACATTACGCTTTTCATAACTAATTTGATCATTATTTTAATCGATTAGGTGTATTTATAAACAATCCCACTGAAACAGTAAAACATGTTTTTGTTACAAGAATCGAATTGTCGCACAATGGTATTTATGTATATTCTGTGGAGTTATCCGCCCTCTAGTGGTCTTTTTAAACTGAATAGGTGAAGTATCACTTATCAAACACTAGCGTGCGACAAAGATTCGACACTAACATGTCTCCCACTGGACGAGACGCACTTAGGTGGTCCACACATTGATGCTGTTCTAATAATATAATTATCACCCGGAGCTACAATATTCAGCATGAATTGAGATTTCCCTTGGTCCTATGTTTAAAAACATTTTTAAAAAAATAGTATCACATCTGGAGGCAATTAGAGTTTATTAATTAGATTTTAATGGTGTGCACTGACGTTTATGTAACTTTAGAAGTTGTATTCAATTATTCAATGATACTGTTGTCACTCCATTTTATAAATGACAGGTGTGATCTTTTTTTGTCATGGAATTTGGTAAAACTACTCTATGTCATGAATTGTAAATTCAGTCGGTTGGTAATGTTATGGACTTAGCTACACAACATAGTCTTGATCGCTGCATTATTGATACAGTATGTGTGGCTGTGCTGCACGATCCGAGGTATCGTGTTATTATAGGAGGGGCAAGTGTAGCGGGTTGGTTGCTCTTCAAAAGCCTCTCCTCTCGCGCCTTACGGTCTCACTCAGCCAGGGTAGTTGAGCTGAAAGGACCGCGCCCAACACGCCCAACACTCGACACCATGGGACTCACACACGACCCAACCTTCCAGAAACTGGAGAAATGGTACCATGAACATGCTCTGCACCTCAACATGAGGAAGATGTTTGAGGAAGACAAGGAGAGATTCCACAAATTCAGGTATCTTTATGGTTGGCATTTATTTTGAAATTGTCAGTGTTAATTTGTTGAAGATACACACGTATCCTTATTCTCAAAAACATTATTACATCACCAGTATAAAATGTGATTTAAATGAAAATGCTGTCCATCAGAAAATGTTGTCTTTACTTCAGGCTATTACCTTTAGACATAAGCTAAAAGCACATAATGTGTCATCATAAACAGATGCCACTGCCAATAAAAAACTACCATACAATTTGAGATCTTTGCAATTCATTCAGGTGCAACTGTCTCCTTCCCCAAAATATGAAGTAGTGCCTTTTATCAGAGTAGCTTATGGGCTTCCACACCATAAAATATGCACAGCACTGTCACTGTATGTAGACTTGTGAACTCTGAACTCTCTTCATGTACTGCTAGTGATGTGCGGGTTTGTTGTCTGATGTCTGTCTGTTTTGCTGTCTGTATTGTAATAGCCCTAACCTTAAGTGCATTACAAGCACTTCCACATACACAAGCAAACAGTAGAATTGGGATACCCTGCTTGCCTTGGAATTAGAAATAAGGGGCTTCAAGTTTCGATTGGGCTACCCCTCAAATTCACTACAAAATGCTTGTGGTGAAACAAAACAGATTTATATTTTGTTTCATAGTAAAGGGATGTTTGATTTTGTAACTCGTGGGCAAAAGTTTATTGAGCTAATTGCCTAAATCCAGAAACAGACAGAATTACATATAGAATCCCTCATTTAATAGGATCTCTGTGGAAACAGATCACTCACCCTGTCAAATGTTCTGTCTGAATAGCACAACGCTGAAGACAGATCATGGAGACATTCTGATTGATTACTCTAAGAATCTCATCACTGAGGATGTCATGAAGATGTTGGTCGAACTGGTAAATCGCTGCTTCTCTATCATTATGATTCAAATAACACAACAATTACAAATAGCCATACTGTATTTGGCATTTACCTACAGTCATTATATAAACAGTCTTCTTCTGCTGTGCGTCCAGTAGCATGTCAACCTTTCTGACATGGAAGGCGCATTTGCCCACCAATAGATGTATATATGTTTTCTCTAGGGCAAGTCGAGGGGGATTGAGGCCGCCAGGGACAAGATGTTCCATGGAGACAAGATCAACTTCACTGAGGTGTGTATCTGAGCTTTAGCCTGAGCGTGGTTTATTATCAATGTTATTATCATTGTGATAATGAATGGCCAAATGTAACACACCTGACACCTCCTCAGAAATAGGCTTGAAACAAATTAATGGCACTACATACATTTGCTGTAATTCTTATATCAGTGTGTGTGTCCTTACTGTATCTTCTCCTCCTGTTTGGTTAGGGTCGTGCTGTGCTCCACGTGGCTCTGAGGAACCGCTCCAACCATCCCATCATGGTTGACGGACATGATGTGATGCCTGAGGTCAACAAAGTCCTGGAGAAGATGAAGGGCTTCTGCCACGTGAGTGGGAGCTGACCCAAGGGTCTCAATTTCATAGCAATCCCCCAAATTGCTTAGTGAGACCGTTTGTATTTCCAAGTTACAGTACCGTTAATACATAGAATTGCTAGCTATCTCCCTGTGGCTTTCAAGGCATAACAAATCAAATTTGACTGAACTGTGTAGGCACTTTATTCAATGGTCTACTCATTTGTGTCTGGTGTAGAAAGTTCGCAGTGGCGAGTGGAAGGGCTGGACTGGAAAGTCCATCACAGACGTTGTCAACGTCGGCATTGGTGGATCGGACCTGGTAGGTAACATTTTCACCGTATCATTTGGTAAAGTGTCAATATTTTATTTATATTTTTTATTTAACCTTTATTTAACTAGGCAATATGATGTTTCACTATTAGGTGTGAAAGCTACCTCTGCCATCACTGTGTATTTGTTGTCTTCTTTGCCAGGGTCCTCTAATGGTGACTGAGGCTCTGAAGAACTACTCCAAGGGAGGTCCCCGTGTGCATTTTGTCTCCAACATTGACGGCACACACATCGCCAAAACCCTTGCTGAGCTCAATGCTGAGACCACCCTGTTCATCGTGGCCTCCAAGGTGCCTGCTTTTAATTGTCTTCACCATACCAGTGCATTCAATGGTTTTATTGTTTTGTCTGAACACTTGAGAGAGAGATATTCTTCTTCAATATTGGTCTAAAAAAATTACAAGAAAGACATACAAAAAGACATTGACAAAGAGAAAAGAAACTGCATCTGATAATATGGAAACTCGTAAAGTTCCACTCAGCTTTAGGAGCAACAGTTGTTTGATACAATGGACGTTTCCATTGAAACAAAGGGATCAGTTGGTGCTGCATGCCATGTTGTACCTTCTCTCCTATGCCTCTGCCTCTGTAGAGTGGTAGCCAAAATTATGTCTGAATGGCTTTCCTATTGTCACCCAGCCCTGAGAATTGATGAAGAGATTAGCATGAACTGTTAGTGGTTTAGTACTGTACACAGTAGCCTAAACACACATTGCATTTCTAATGTCTTTGGTGTTACTGTATTGATCTAACTGTCCCTTTTCAGACTTTCACCACCCAAGAGACCATCACCAATGCAGAGTCTGCCAAGGAATGGTTCATTGAGCACGCTAAAGATGTGGGTAGCCTTTTTACCTTTATAAAAATACAGGGAAAGGAGTTGAATTCTATTACCGAAGATAAATGCAAAGTATGTTAAATTAAACCTTGTCTTCTTTACAGAAATCTGCTGTTGCCAAGCACTTTGTGGCGCTCTCCACTGCCGGCGTAAGTTCTTATTTTTGCAACACACCATCGTAAATGCAGTGATATGCTCTGCATGTGTTTCTGTAAAATAAAATAACATTCTAATTCTGTTCTTTCTATCTCCTCTCTTCTGCAGCCTTTAGTGAAGGCCTTTGGCATTGATCCTGACAACATGTTTGGCTTCTGGGATGTGAGTGCATGTTATCTGATAATGCAGAATATGTCATGTGTGCAGTGCATTTGGGGTAGTACAGTGCTCTTCCTGCAATCACCGGCTTTTGACGGGGGACTTAGGTAACAACTATAAATAGCATAGACTTCTGACCTGTGAAGTAGGTGGCTGGGCTCACAGGCTGGCAGCTGTGGGGTAATCAGAAGCCGCACTCTCCAGCTCTGCCCTCAAAGAGTATTATATTATTGGTAGCGACCTTCTCCCTTGGAGAGGTTACTGTAAAGGCTGGGTCACATCAAAGGTCAGAAAGCTACATTTAGTTACATTGTTGGTATTTAAAGGGTAACGGCTCTAACATGCCGTGCCCTTTCACGTCTGAGTAAAGATAGCTGCTTGCTCTCAGAAGTAATATGTATAAAAGGCAGCAGTGTGTATTCATGGATGCCAAGGGAAGCCAGGCTTCCCCAAAAATGGACCAAGAAAAAATATTTACTCTACTCTGTGTTTCATAAATTTCCTTCAATTTGCAAGAGGCTGAGAAAGCATCCGAGTGAACGAAACAGCGCCCCCTCTGTCTCAGCATGTGTAGCATATATCTGAAAAGCCTTGAATTGTGGCATCTCATTGTCCTGTTGTCCTCTGGTGGCTAGATAGCTAGGTAAAATCATCCCTTTCCTAAATTAGCCATTGATGGAAATAGGGATTTGGACTTGTGGTTTTACTTAATTTTCCGTTCTGGTCAATGACTATAACAGTGATTCTGACCTAATCATAAATTCATACATTGTTCCCATGGCCTGAGAGGATGGAAGTTCAACATGTAGCTAGATGTGGTATGGTAATGTTAACTAGCTGGCCTGGCATATCGTTGCCCATGAAAGGAAGTTAGGCTAGCGAACAAGTATGTTAGCTAGGTAGTAGGACAACAAAAACTAAAAGCGTGTACTGTCATAGACCGTTTAGGCAACATAAAAGAGGAGGATGGCATTAGCGTTTCTCAACACGTAGGGTGAGTCAACATGTTTTTTATACTCACACACACACCAGTGGAGGTTCTAGACCATTTCAACTGGGGGGGGCAAGCTTGGGCCTGTTGTACTGTTAGAGGGGCCAATTACATTGGACGTTACTGTTGTCATATCGTTTTCTTCACTGCATTGCAGGCATAAGCAGGCAAAAGATCATGTTCATAATCATCATCGTTGCTGTCTAATAACGGATGTAAATAAACAGCGATAGCAAAAATTAGTTGTGTAAAAATTATATCATACTCTACATTTAGGGGGGCCACAAGGGGGTCCAAAATTGTTGTCACAGGGGCACTGACACACACACAGACAGAGAGAGAGATAAATCATCACCATGGACAGCCACATCATATTTACCTTACGTTGATTGGACTAATAGTTTCTTGTATCTTTTAGTTGTCAATGTATTATACTAAGAATAGGTGATTCGATGATGTTGAAATGTTGAAGTTGAAATGGTGCTGGAGTAGTGGAGGCAGCTCCTGTTTTCTTTACGACTTGCAGTAACTCTGTGTTCTAAATCAATAGTTGTTTAGTAGTTCGAAAATGTTTGAACTACCAGATTATAGAGAAAAAACGCAATTTTCACAACACATAGATTGTAATATGGCTTTTTTTCTGGATTGGCTTTCCCAGTGATTTTACCCACGCACCATTACTGATTAAAGGTGGCATTCACATTGAAAATAATTATGAGAAGTGAGAATATTTAGAAGTTGGGGTCTGCCTTTTCATATATAGGCCTACCCGGCTATTTGTGACTTATTACACACTGTTTATTATATTATTACCCACATGAAGTGCTGTGTAATATGGGTTTCACTTTCGTTAAAGCGATGAGACCAAGTCGCCGCGTGATGTGAATACATCTTCTATTTTAATGAAACGAAGAACACTTCAACAAACTTACAAAACCGCAAAGCTATATAGAATAAGTGCAGACACAGGCAACTAATACATAGACAATCACCCACGAATTACCCAAGGAATATGGCTGCCTAAATATGGTTCCCAATAAGGGACAATGATAAACAGCTGCCTCTAATTGAGAACCAATCTAGGCAACCATAGACATACAAAACACCTAGACTAGTAAACAACCCCATAAACATACAAAAACCCTAGACAGGACAAAAACACAACAAACCACCCCTTGTCACACCCTGACCTAACCAATATAATAAAGAAAACAAAGATAACTAAGGTCAGGGTGTGACAATGGGGGATTCATTCTCTGCAGTGGGCTGAAATGTGTCACCGGGAGGAGGTGAGGGCCCTCGGAGTGTGGTGTCAGGAAAATAACCTCACACTCAACGTCAACAAAACTAAGGAGATGATTGTGGACTTCAGGAAACAGCAGAGGGAACACCCCCATCCACATCGATGGAACAGTAGTGGAGAGGGTAGCAAGTTTTAAGTTCCTCGGCATACACATCACAGACAAACTGAATTGGTCCACTCACACAGACAGCATCGTGAGGAAGGCGCAGCAGCGCCTCTTCAACCTCAGGAGGCTGAAGAAATTCGGCTTGTCACCAAAAGCACTCACAAACTTCTACAGATGCACAATCGAGAGCATCCTGGCGGGCTGTATCACCGCCTGGTATGGCAACTGCACCGCCCTCAACCGTAAGGCTCTCCAGAGGGTAGTGAGGTCTGCACAACGCATCACCGGGGGCAAACTACCTGCCCTCCAGGACACCTACACCACCCGATGCTACAGGAAGGCCATAAAGATCATCAAGGACATCAACCACCCGAGCCACTGCCTGTTCACCCCGCTGTCATCCAGAAGGCGAGGTCAGTACAGGTGCATCAAAGCTGGGACCGAGAGACTGAAAAACAGCTTCTATCTCAAGGCCATCAGACTGTTAAACAGCCACCACTAACATTGAGTGGCTACTGCCAACACACTGTCAATGACACTGACTCTACTCCAGCCACTTTAATCATGGGAATTGATGGGAAATTATGTAAATATATCACTAGCCACTTTAAACAATGCTACCTTATATAATGTTACTTACCCTACATTGTTCATCTCATATGCATACGTTGATACTGTACTCTATATCATCGACTGCATCCTTATGTAATACATGTATCACTAGCCACTTTAACTATGCCACTTGGTTTACATACTTATCTCATATGTATATACTGTACTCGATATCATCTACTGTATCTTGCCTATGCTGCTCTGTACCATCACTCATTCATATATCCTTATGTACATATTCTTTATCCCCTTACACTGTGTATAAGACAGTAGTTTTTTTTTGGAATTGTTAGTTAGATTACTTGCTCGTTATTACTGCATTGTCGGAACTAGAAGCACAAGCATTTCGCTACACTCGCATTAACATCTGCTAACCATGTGTATGTGACAAATAAAATTTGATTTGATTTGATTTGATTTAATGGTAAGGAATTTCAAGACAATGGTATGGAATTTTTAGATGCTTGGGGCCTCTTTCTGGGGCAAGCTGTAGGGCCAAGTGAGATTGGGCACAGTTCCCTGTCTCTGTGTCACATTCAATTACGTAAGCTTCAGAGTGCTCTGAGGTTTCTGAATCTTCTCAGGACACCACCAGACACCAATTAATATAAAATACATAGACCAGAATGCACAGCACTGAAATAGTAAAGTAATTTCAGTAAGAGTCATGTTTCTCAGTTACATAACATTGGTGTTAGGGTCACTACATTTTGGTGGGGGGAGATACATGTTGCATATTCAAAGTTGTACTGTGAAAATGATTAAGCTCAAGAAATGTTTGTTGATTTTGTGCACATTTCTAACCAGATTGTTGCTGTGTTTTAGTGGGTTGGTGGACGTTATTCCCTGTGGTCTTGTATTGGATTGTCCATTGCTCTGCACATCGGTATGTACATTATGTTGTAGGTTTATTCTCCCGGTTTAGATATTCTAATGCTTTGATCAGCTGCCTGTACTCTACCTGAGTAGAATAACCTTTGTAATCAGTTGTTAAAAGGAGATATTTGAAGTATAACTCAAAGTCTCTGGTCTTTTCTTTCTTCCCAGGCTATGACAACTTTGAGAAGCTTCTAGAAGGGGCTCACTGGATGGTAAGTACAGCCAATTATTCTCACTGTCCAAAGACTTGGAAACTTTTCTATTGGTCAGATGAATACGTGTGAGTTGACCCCCTCTTGTTCCTGTAGGACAACCATTTCAAAACAGCCCCTGTGGAGAAGAACGCTCCCATGCTCCTGGCTCTGCTGGGTGTCTGGTACATCAACTTCTTCCAGGCCGAGACCCACGCCATGCTGCCTTATGACCAGTACATGCACCGATTCGCTGCCTACTTCCAGCAGGTCTGTCACTCACTAACTGGGTTAAGAGCCTTTACCAGGGTTAAGAGTCATTTCCACAATTAAGACATGACTGAGTGTAACATAAGTAAACTACCAAAGCAAAACACAGTGAAGAATGTGTCAGTCTACTTTGGCAATTTACTATAAATACTATAAAAATGTATACACCCACTCCTTGTCCTGAAGGTAGGCTGTTGTCGGATATATTGTCAGATTTGTATTGATCAAATGGAAATGTGTTTTACTGTGCATACTAAGTCTAGGTTAAATAGCCTGATGATAATGTTGTTTTAGTATTAGTTTAAATTGAACTGAAACGGAACACCGAAGATGTTCAATTTATGTGATGTCTATAGGGTGACATGGAGTCCAATGGAAAGTACATCACTATTCATGGCAAACGTGTCAACTACCATACTGGCCCCATCGTATGGGGAGAGCCTGGCACCAACGGACAGCACGCCTTCTACCAGCTCATTCACCAGGGTACTGCCTCCTTAAAGGAACTGTCCAGTTAAAATCAGACTTTTGAAAGTTCATATTCTCTTAACTCATACCCAAATAATGTTGCTGACTGGTCCATAAGCTCTTCAACATATTGATTAATGGTCAGCTGAAATGGATGAGTATGTATGTTATGGAAGAGTAATATGTTATTAGTCACAGATGCAGTGTTACTGCTGTGTCCTCCACAGGAACTCGTATGGTCCCCGCTGACTTCCTCATCCCTGCCCAGACACAGCACCCCATCAGGGAAAGTAAGCACCATAAGGTAGGCTACCCCTACAGGACAGATCTTCCAGCACTACCAACCCACTGGGAACCAACTGGTTAAATCAACATTGTTTCAATGTAATTTGTCAATTTGTCAAGGTATTGTGATGTGTAAAATATATTGGATCTAAAATATGTTGAATTTGGACCTTTTTAAAACAACGTCACATCTTCTTCAAAACAATAAGGCTGGGCAGCCCCTCCTACTGGAGAATGTATCTATCTGCAGCTACCCTTTGACCTCCCATCCAGGGTTTTAACCAAGCCCAGCACAGCTTAGCTATGAGATTTTGTTACAGACAATTACCAATATGCTATTGTGAGAATGATTGTTGAGAGATCACCTCTTAAAAACTAATTAGATTTACTGTTGCTGTCAAGTCATTCCAAAGGGAAGGTTTAAGAGAGCAAATAAACAACAACAAAAATTCACCTTTATTTAACCAGGTAGGCTAGTTGAGAACAAGTTCTCATTTACAACTGCGACCTGGCCAAAATAAAGCAAAGCAGTGCGACACAAACAACAACACAGAGTTACACATGGAATAAACAAGCATACAGTCAATAATACAATAGAGAAAGTCTATATACAGTGTGTGCAAATGATGTAGGATAAGAGGGGTGAGGCAATAAATAGGCCATAGTGGTGAAATTATTACAGTATGGCAAATTAAACACTGGGGTGATAGATGAGTGTGCAAGTAGCGGTACTGGGGTACAAAGGAGCAAAATAAATCCAATAAATAACAATATGGTGATGAGGTAGTTGGATGGGCTATTTACAGATTGGCTATGTACAGGTGCAGTGATCTGTGAGCTGCTCTGACAGCTGGTGCTTAAAGCTAGAGAGGGAGATGTGAGTCTCCAGTGATTTTTGCAGTTTGTTCCAGTCATTGGCAGCAGAGAACTGGAAGGAAAGCTGGCTGAAGGAGGAATTGGCTTTGGGGGTGACCAGTGAAATTTACCTGCTGGATTGCGTGCTGCGGGTGGGTGCTGCTATGGTGACCAGTGAGCTGAGATAAGGCTGGGCTTTACCTAGCAACGACTTATAGATGACCTGGAGCCAGGGGGTTTGGCGACGAGTATGAAGCGAGGGCCAGCCAACGAGAGCATATAGGTCACAGTGGTGGGTAGTATATGGGGCTTTGGTGACAAAACAGATGGCACTGTGATAGACTGCATCCAATTTACTGAGTAGAGTGTTGGAGGCTATTTTGTAAATGACATCGCCAAAGTCAAGGATCGGTAGCATAGTCAGTTTTACAAGGGTATGTTTGGCAGCATGAGTGAAGGATGCTTTGTTTGCGAAATAGGAATCCAATTCTAGATTTAATTTTGGATTGGAGATGCTTAATGTGAGTCTGGAAGGAGAGTTTACAGTCTAACCAGACACCTAGGTATTTGTAGTTGTCCACATATTCTAAGTCAGAACCATCCAGAGTAGTGATGCTGGACGGGTGGGTAGGTGTGGGCATCGATCGGTTGAAGAGCATGCATTTAGTTTTGCTTGTATTTAAGAACAGTTTGAGGCCACGGAAGGAGAGTTGTATGTCATTGAAGCTCGTCTGGAGGTTAGTTAACACAGTGTCAAAAGAAGGGCCAGAAGTATACAGAATGGTGTTATCTGCATAGAGGTGGATCAGAGAATCACCAGCAGAAAGAGCGATATCATAGATGTATACAGAGAAAATAGTCGGCCTGAGGATTGAACCCTGTGGCACCCCCATAGAGACCGCCAGAGGTCCGGACAACAGGCCCTCCGATTTGACACACAACTCTGTCAGATAAGTAGTTGGTGAACCAGGCGAGGCAGTCATTTGAGAAACCAAGGCTGTTGAGTCTGCCGATAAGAATGTGGTGATTAACAGAGTCGAAAACCTTGGCCAGGTCGATGAATACAGCTGCACAGTATTGTCTTTTATCGATGGTGGTTATATGATATTGTTTAGGACCGTGAGCGTGGCTGAGGTGCACCCATGAGCAGCTCGGAAACCAGATTGCATAGCGGAGAAGGTATGGTGGGATTCGAAATGGTTGGTCATCTGTTTGCTAACTTAGCTTTCGAAGACCTCAGAAAGGCAGGGTATGATAGTTAGAGGTCTGTAGCAGTTTGGGTCTAGAGTGTCTCACTTTGAAGATGGGGATGACCGCGGCAGAATTCCAATCTTTGGGGATCTCAGACAACACGAAAGAGTTTGAACAAGCTAGTAATAGGGGTTGCAACAATTTCAGCTTTTAATTTTTGGAAGTGAGAGTCCAGATTGTCTAGCCCTGCTGATTTGTAGGGTTCCAGATTTTGCAGCTCTTTCAGAACATCAGCTATCTGGATTTGGGTGAAGGAGAATTGGGGAGGCAAGTTGCAGTGAGGGGTGCAGGGCTGTTGACCGGGGTAGGGGTAGCCAGGGGTAGCCTTATTTAAGATGGTGAGGAAAGCACTCTTAAAGAATAACCAGGCATCCTCTTCTGATGGAATGAGGTCAATATCCTTCCAGGATACCCGGGCCAGGTCGATTAGAAAGACCTGCTCGCTGAAGTGTTTTAGGGAGAGTCTGACAGTGATGAGGGGTGGTCGCTTGACCACAGAACCATTATGGACACAGGAAATGAGGCAGTGATCGCTGAGATCCTGGTTGAAGACAGCAGAGGTGTATTTGGAGGGCAGGTTGGTTAGGATGATACCGATGAGGGTACCCGTTTTTACGGATTTGGGGTTGTACCTGGTGGGTTCATTGATCATTTGTGTGAGATTGAGAGAATCAAAATTAGATTGTAGGATGACCGGGGTGTTAAGCATGTCCCAGTTTAGGTCACCTAACAGCACGATCTCTGAAGATAGATGGGGGGCAATCAATTCGCATATGGTGTCCAGGGTACAGCTGGGGGCAGAAGGTGATCTATAGCAACGGTAAGAGACTTGTAGAGACCTGGATAGTAAGACAGAACTCTGCAGGCTATCCCTGCAGTAACTCTGCCCCCTTTGGCAGTACTATCTTGTCGGAAAATGTTATAGTTAGGGATGGAAATTTCAAGGTTTTTGGTGGTCTTCCTAAGCCAGAATTCAGACACAGCTAGGACATCTGGGTTGGCAGAGTGTGCTAGGACAGTGAATTTAAAAAAAAATTAGGGAGGAGGCTTCTAATGTTAACATGCATGAAACCAAGACTTTTACGGTTACAGAAGTCAACAAATGAGAGCGCCTGGGGAATGGGAGTGGAGGTAGGCACTGCAGGGCCTGGATTAACCTCCACATCCCCAGAGAAATAGAGGAGGAGTAGGATAAGGATACGGCTAAAGGCTAAAAGAACTGGTCGTCTAGTACGTTCAGAACAGAGATTAAAAGGAGCAGGTTTCTGGGCACGGTAGAATAAATTCATGGCATAATATACAGACAAAGGTATGGTAGGATGTGAATACAGTGGGGGTAAACCTGTACATAGTGATGATGAAAGAGATATTGTCTCTAGTTAAGCTAGCGGGCCGGGGCTAGCCAGCTAGCAGAAGGGCCTTTGAGGGACGTCGTGACGGAAGAAAGTCTGTTGTGGCCCCCTCGTGCTGTTACGTCGGCAGACGGATCAGCAGGGCTCCGTGTGGTAAACCAGGCCAATTGGCAAAATAGGTATAGTGGCCAAAGAATTAGCTCCAGGCTAATTGGTTCTTGCTTCGGGACAGAGGCGTATGAAATGTGACCATACTTTACCACTCATATATCATCAATGATGCTATTTAGGACTATATAGCATTCTCAAAATATTAAACAGCTATTGTTTTAATTCAAATCCAGAATTCAACTAAAAATAGACCATACAATAGGCCTTGGATTTCAAGCAGTGGTTGATTTCAAATGTAATGATATTTAGTGATATTGAATTGTGTTTGGTTGTCAACGCTTCCAACACTTCTGCTTGGATAGTTCCACCTGTGGCATTGACATAGTCTGGCTTGTCTACAAATGAATAATTGATATATTGGATTCACATCTCCATCTCAACCAAAAGTTGAGTTAAAGAATAGGACTAAATCAAATCAAACTTTATTTCAAAGCATTAAAAGTTTGAATTTATTTGATTTAGTCCAATTCATTAATTTAGAATTTTGGTTGAGATGGAGATGTAATCCAGCATATCAATTATTCATTTGTAGACAAACAAAAATTAAAGCCAGACTAAGTAGTGGCACAGATGGAACTATCTGCAATGAAGATAAGTCTCCTTCAAATGTTGATATCAGGCTGCATTGACAACCAAACACAATTCAACATCACTTTTCACATACAATAAATACTGTAGCCTATTATTAACTTGTCGACAAGTTATGTCAACAAATGATATGTTGCATTCACGTCTCCAACTCAGCCAAAAAGTTAAAGAATGGGATTAAGACAGTGGCTCAGATGGAGCTATCCAGGCAGTAAATACATCTCCTTTTAAATATTGATATTTGGTTGCGTTGTCAACCAAACAAAATTCAATACTACTTTTGTAATATAGTAAATAGCTTAAAGTTAAGGCTTTCTTACAAACTAATGTAACATTCAACCTTAAAATGAGTAACACATCCAAGGCCACATTATGAAGTTACTGTCACCATACATTTCTTCTTACTGTATGTAATCATATAAAACATGCATGTTGCTGTAATAATCTATATAGAATCTCAAACTGCATTGATCTCTTGCACCATGCACTTTTAAAATAGTCTCAACTTCCATCCAGGCCATTTGGTTCAGCTATTAGATGAAGCACAGTAATAACACATGCATCTGTTGTATAAATAAACAATATCTGTCAGTGTATTCCTAATTTGAAATTTCCTGTGCTTTTAAATGGATGAAAGCGCAATGACAGACATTTGGGTGATAACTAAACCAAAAATCAGATATTGTTTTTCCATTGGATTTGGTTAAGCTTTAAATACAGTGCCTTGCGAAAGTATTCGGCCCCCTTGAACTTTGCGACCTTTTGCCACATTTCAGGCTTCAAACATAAAGATATAAAACTGTATTTTTTTTGTGAAGAATCAACAACAAGTGGGACACAATCATGAAGTGGAACGACAATTAATTGGATATTTCAAACTTTTTTAACAAATCAAAAACTGAAAAATTGGGCGTGCAAAATTATTCAGCCCCCTTAAGTTAATACTTTGTAGCGCCACCTTTTGCTGCGATTACAGCTGTAAGTCGCTTGGGGTATGTCTCTATCAGTTTTGCACATCGAGAGACTGAATTTTTTTCCCATTCCTCCTTGCAAAACAGCTCGAGCTCAGTGAGGTTGGATCGAGAGCATTTGTGAACAGCAGTTTTCAGTTCTTTCCACAGATTCTCGATTGGATTCAGGTCTGGACTTTGACTTGGCCATTCTAACACCTGGATATGTTTATTTTTGAACCATTCCATTGTAGATTTTGCTTTATGTTTTGGATCATTGTCTTGTTGGAAGACAAATCTCCGTCCCAGTCTCAGGTCTTTTGCAGACTCCATCAGGTTTTCTTCCAGAATGGTCCTATATTTGGCTCCATCCATCTTCCCATCAATTTTAACCATCTTCCCTGTCCCTGCTGAAGAAAAGCAGGCCCAAACCATGATGCTGCCACCACCATGTTTGACAGTGGGGATGGTGTGTTCAGGGTGATGAGCTGTGTTGCTTTTATGCCAAACATAACGTTTTGCATTGTTGCCAAAAAGTTCAATTTTGGTTTCATCTGACCAGAGCACCTTCTTCCACATGTTTGGTGTGTCTCCCAGGTGGCTTGTGGCAAACTTTAAACGACAATTTTTATGGATATCTTTAAGAAATGGCTTTCTTCTTGCCACTCTTCCATAAAGACCAGATTTGTGCAATATACGACTGATTGTTGTCCTATGGACAGAGTCTCCCACCTCAGCTGTAGATCTATGCAGTTCATCCAGAGTGATCATGGGCCTCTTGGCTGCATCTCTGATCAGTCTTCTCCTTGTATGAGCTGAAAGTTTAGAGGGACGGCCAGGTCTTGGTAGATTTGCAGTGGTCTGATACTCCTTCCATTTCAATATTATCGCTTGCACAGTGCTCCTTGGGATGTTTAAAGCTTGGGAGATATTTTTGTATCCAAATCCGGCTTTAAACTTCTTCACAACAGTATCTCGGACCTGCCTGGTGTGTTCCTTGTTCTTCATGATGCTCTCTGCGCTTTTAACGGACCTCTGAGACTATCACAGTGCAGGTGCATTTATACAGAGACTTGATTACACACAGGTGGATTGTATTTATCATCATTAGTCATTTAGGTCAACATTGGATCATTCAGAGATCCTCACTGAACTTCTGGAGAGAGTTTACTGCACTGAAAGTAAAGGGGCTGAATAATTTTGCACGCCCAATTTTTCAGCTTTTGATTTGTTAAAAAAGTTTGAAATATCCAATAAATGTCGTTCCACTTCATGATTGTGTCCCACTTGTTGTTGATTCTTCACAAAAAAATACAGTTTTATATCTTTATGTTTGAAGCCTGAAATGTGGCAAAAGGTCGCAAAGTTCAAGGGGGCCGAATACTTTCGCAAGGCACTGTAGATGGTTGAAAGCAGAGTGATAACACTTTGGAAATTCAACAAAAATCTGGTTGTCTTTTTGAGTGGGTGAATATAGGTTGTAATCTAATTGACTGTAAACTCTCCTGCCAGACTCATATCAAACATCTCCAATCTAAAATCAAATCTAGAGTCGGCTTTCTATTCCGCAATAAAGCCTCCTTCACTCACTCACGCCGCCAAACTTACCCTAGTAAAAATGACTATCCTACCGATCCTCGACTTCGGCGATGTCATCTACAAAATAGCTTCCAACACTCTACTCAGCAAACTGGATGCAGTTTATCACAGTGCCATCCGTTTTGTTACTAAAGCACCTTATATTACCCACCACTGCGACCTGTATGCTCTAGCCGGCTGGCCCTCGCTACATATTCGTCGCCAGACCCACTGGCTCCAGGTCATCTACAAGTCCATGCTAGGTAAAGCTCCGCCTTATCTCAGTTCACTGGTCACGATGTCAACACCCACCCGTAGCACGCGCTCCAGCAGGTGTATCTCACTGATCATCCCTAAAGCCAACACCTCATTTGGCCGCCTTTCGTTCCAGTTCTCTGCTGCCTGTGACTGGACGAATTGCAAAAATCGCTGAAGTTGGAGACATTTACCTCCCTCACCAACTTCAAACATCTGCTATCTGAGCAGCTAACCGATCGCTGCAGCTGTACATAGTCTATCGGTAAATAGCCCACCCAATTTACCTACCTCATCCCCATACTGTTTATATTTATTTACTTTTCTGCTTTTTTTGCAGACCAATATCTCTACCTGTACATGACCATCTGATCATTTATCACTCCAGTGTTAATCTGAAAAATTGTAGTTATTCGCCTACCTCCTCATGCCTTTTGCACACAATGTATATAGACTCTCTTTTTTTTCTACTGTGTTATTGACTTGTTAATTGTTTACTCCATGTGTAACTCTGTTGTCTGTTCACACTGCTATGCTTTATCTTGGCCAGGTCGCAGTTGCAAATGAGAACTTGTTCTCAACCAGCCTACCTGGTTAAATAAAGGTGAAATAAAATAAATTTAAAAAAACATCTCAACTGAATATTACCCAATTATCCACATTGAAATGACGTGGTGTCAGTGGGAATAATCTGGGAGTAAATACCTTCCCATTCGGTGACTGAACTAATCATTCAGTTATTCAAGTGATGCCTACTTTTACTGTTTATCTGACAAAAGAACCTATGCTGTGTGATACTAGGGATAATGCACAGGGATAATGTCATAATGGGATAATGCCTTACTTGTTGTATCCTCTGTGTCTGTAGATCCTGATGGCCAACTTCCTGGCCCAGACTGAGGCTCTGATGAAAGGAAAGACCACAGAGGAGGCTAAGAAGGAACTGGAGGCCGGTGGCCTGACAGGAGAGGCCCTGGAAACCATTCTGCCACACAAAGTTAGTGAGAGCAGATCCCTCATGGCGCAAGTCCACTGCAACCCCAGTCCTGCCTAAAACTTTCTATGGGCTTAAACCCTGTTGTTATACTGGGGAGATTGTGTGTCTATTGCTAGAGCAGACACTGTCGCTCTGATAGGGACGTTCGTCCTCCTAGTGGACAAAATAAGTTTTGCATCAGGATGGAAGAAGCTTCAAACAGGGTGCAATATTGTATAATTACAAGTATGCAACAACTGTCTTACAACAGGTTGTGTGATATAAAATGTTTCCTCTTGTTCTGCTGTAAGGTATTCCAAGGAAACAAGCCAACCAACTCTATTGTCTTCAAGAAGCTGAACCCATTCACACTGGGAGCACTTATTGGTAAGAGCTGAATATGGACCTGTGAACCAACAACCAATGATATTTGAAATATTGATCAAAATAATGTATTTACTTGTTATGCTCCCAGTAACAATGTATGGTGTTGTTTCACAGCCATGTATGAACACAAGATCTTTGTCCAGGGTGTTATGTGGGAGATCAACAGTTTTGACCAGTGGGGGTAAGTGTGACTATTTGAAACCAAGCTCCTCGATAATGTGAAATCTATGACAGATTACACACAGAGCCATTATCCTATGAAATTCTACAAAAAAAATGTTTCACTGACATTCTATTCTGTCCACTCTGGTGAGTTTTCTGGTGACATTCTATTCCGTCCATTATTATCTCTTTCTCTCTCTATCTCAGAGTTGAGCTGGGTAAGGCTTTGTGTAAGAAGATCGAGCCTGAGCTGCATGGCTCCAACGAGGTCCACTCTCACGACTCCTCCACCAACGGGCTCATTAATTTTATCAAGAAGAACCACGCCTAACCTGCCCACCACCGTCATCCATCCTCCCTGTCCTGCCCCTCTGCTGATGGGGGTGCCTGGGCTGTAGTGAAGGTAGACTCACTGCAGCATCAGTCACCATGCAGAGGAGTAGAAGCACTTTCTATGTCTGTAATCATCTGTCTGCGTCCTGTCTGTTTGTTGTGACATCGGACTGTATTTTATGTACTGTTGTATGTTTAAGCAATAAGGCCCGAGTCGGTGTGGTATATGGCCAATATACCACGGCTAAGGGCTCTTAGGCGATACGCAACGCGGAGTGCCTGGACACAGCTCTTAGTCGTGGTATATTAGCCATATACCACAAATCCCTGAGGTGCCTTATTGATATTATAAACTGGTTACCAACGTAATTAGAAGGGTAAAAATAAACGTTTTGTCATACCCGTGGTATACTGTCTGATGTATCACGGCTGTCAGCCAATCAGCATTCAGGGTTTGAACCACCCAGTTTATAGTTTTGGGTTTACCACTGTAAAGGGGAACGCTACTGTAGAGTGAGCCTGTGGAGGGGAGTGTAAACTACATCCCAGACTATCCCACTCCACTTATGGGGAGTAAAGCTTTTAATTAACATCTTTACACCAATCTATTGTCTGTGTCCTTAGTTGATTCTAGCCTGCATTCTGTTCAGAAGTTTGCAGTTGCAGACAATCCTAGAGGATAATGATGCATTTATGTATGAATAATGGAAACTACTTTCAAACCACACTCTCAATAAATCCAATGAGTTTTACTCATAGGGGAATGAAAGTGTTCCTCTATGTCCAAACCATCACTAGATGGCATTAGAGGACCCCAGATTTGGCCCAGTATAAACCAAACCAGCCTCAGAGCAAATCACTGCTGTGCTTATTCTCTGGAACAACAGGGTCAGAGGTCAATCTGTCTCCTATATTTTCCATCCCCACAAATCCCCAGACATCACAGACTGTTAAGTAGCATCCATACTCAGAGAAAAACAAACAGCAGGCAGAAATACATCTGGAAAACATCATTTGATATGCAGGCCCCTCAATGTGAGACAGTTTAATCATCATTAACTCTATGATATGTGGCTAAAACTCCATTAAACAAAATACTCTGTGAATTTCAACCAAACCATGTCTCATCCTAATTTCTGCTTGTACATTACAGATTACTTTGCTGTGCAATGCACAAATATGTCTCATCATAAATACAGCAAGTACATTACCATGATGTTGTATGCAAGAATACACTGAGTGTACAAACGATTAAGAACACCTTCCTAATATTGAGTTTCACCCCCTTTAGCCCTCAGAACAGCCTCAATTCATCGGACATGGACTCTACAAGGTGTTGAAAGTGTTCCACACGGATGCTGGCCCATGTTGACTCAAATGCTTCCCACAGTTGTGTCAAGTTGGCTGGATGTCCTTTGCGTGGGGGACCATTTTTGATACACACAGGAAACTGTTAAGTGTGAAAAACCCAACCGTTTTACAGTTCTTGACACACTCAAATCGATGTGCCTGGCACCTACTACCATACCCCGTTCAAAGGCACTTAAATATTTTGTCTTGCCAATTCACCCTCTGAATGGCACAGATATACAATCCATGTCTCAATAGTCTCAAGGCTTAAAAATCCTTCTTTAACCTTTCTCCTCCCCTTCATCTACACACTGATGGAAGGTGTAGAAGGTGACATAAATAAGAGATCATAGCTTTCACCTGGATTCACCTGATCAGTCTTTGTCATGGAAGAGCAGGTGTCCCTAATGTTTTGTACGCTCAGTGTATGTCTCATCATAAGACCAGCAAGTACATTACAGATGACTTTGCTCCGCACATGCTTTTTCCATAATACTGTATGCAAGAATATGTGATGTTTGTTTCAACCAACCTAGAAGTACTATTTTTCTCTGTACCAAACTGCTCCTAGTTATAATTTATTGAGTGCCAAAGAGCACAAAGAGAAAAACCAAGGGACCCAAGACACTGTGATGGGCTCAGCAATCCTGTTGCTTGGCAACAACTCTATACTTCAATCATAACTTAGCCTGAGTTATTTCAGGCTCAGTGGTACAGAATATAACAAGCGAGTTTTGATATCATTTTGGAGCTTGAGAGAGAGAGAAAAGATGTTTCTTGATTTATATTTGCACCTGCTTGGTCAGGGAGAAAAGTATTTGAGTAAGTAGTCTGCCGAATAGCCTACCAACCCATTCTAGGACACATGCACTTTTCAAGTTACATTCAGGAATGCAGCTCAAACTGTTCCATTGAAACCATGAATTTTGAACATGAATACGACTGCCAGTTCAGAGCATGTTCCTGAGATGTTTCAAAAACCATGCCTACTGCATTCCCCCACATTCCCCCTGCATGCTTTATTGGTTGACCTGTCAGTCATTCTCACTGAGGCCTGTTTAAGAGTTGCCCCTCAACCTCCAACACTACAGTCGCCAAGGCAACGTCACCCCTCCAGTCTGTACACACATTCCCAAGTTCACAGAGGTGACAGAAAGTAGGAGCTGTGTTAACTGGCTATTAGCCAGCTGGTTTGTGTTTGTCTATGCCTCATCATCACTTGAGAGATGATTTGAATTCCTGTTGTTAAGCTATGTGCTTAACAATGAGGACCAGCACAAGCCTCCTGGAATATTTTGAAGTCAATACTGTATGTATGACACATTTCTGCATGTGTAACACGTACCATGAAAACTTCATTCTGAGGAGAAATTCACCCTGCAGTTCGACAGTTATGTTTGCTAGTCACTTGAACTTTGCAGGGATGCCATTGATCAAATATGATCTCATATCTCAACACACTTTCCATGGGATATTTATTTTCTAAGGCAAATATTACTCCTGAAATACTTGCAAAGCAAACTCACAGATTCCTCTCTTATAACCCAGAGGATGGCCCTCTCATTTGATCAGTTGGTCTCCAGTCTGAATCTGCATTTGACATCCCTCACATGGCAGACCCTCGGCCTACAGCTGTAAAAAGGGGCCATTTAGTCAGGCCCTGTTCCATATTTCCCACGACTACTAGAGTTATATAAAGGTTAGTCTAAGTGCGTGGGCAGGCATTGCTCCTCGTCATCATACTGCTGACTAGTATAAAATATAGGGGGACAGTGGAAACAATGGAGCTGTGGGCCTGAGGCTCTGGGTGGTCCCTGGCATTGTGGATCCCAGTCTGCCAGGGGTGGCAGTGATATTGTCAGTCACATCTCTGAGACATACAGTACATGCCAGGTTTTTATGACCCCCACGACAATCAACTTTTTGACTTGATTTCTGCCAAACTACCAGACAGACAGCTGTGGCTTGTTTAGTCTCACGGGCCCGTGGCCGCCTCTCTGTCATTTATTCAAGCCATGTGATTTTGGAGTGAAGAGTAAATCGACTTGAGCCTTCAGTTGGCGTTCTATCGCTCCAGCACGGTGACGTTGTTGATGGTCATAGAGGGCAGTAATGCAAATTGATATTAACATGTCAGAGGTCACACCCTGATGTTTAACTAGTTAACTATTTAACATCTAACACATTTCATTGGTACACTTTTAGATATAACACCACAGACTAACGTGTCTGTAACCATAGAATCATGTTGTGTATGAGGTCATTCTGTTGACTGCATATTTCAGCCTGGGCTCCTGGTGGTGGAGGGATCTCTGTGCTCCAGAGGGAAGGCTTCCTTTGTATGGTGTAACAGATCTCATCTCACAGTGGGTCCCTGGGGCTCCAGCTATACCGCACACACAGAGCTCCCTGAGTAACAGGGCGGTACCCTCACACACACACATAAAGAGTGCTTTGTGCCCCAACTCCTGGAGCTGTCAACCAACACCAGAGTTCTTCCTCACGAAGACTGAACTGAACATGACTGTTCAGAAGCGCTCAGCTCGGCTGCCCAGTTGGGGACAGACTGTTCTGCTGTTTATGCCTACACATATACAGTACAGTACATATCCATACTGAATTATACCTGAGCATGTCTCAGTCATAACAGATTACAATGACATTGAGTGTGATTTATCTGGATGGGTTGAGGTGTATTTTAGGAGACTTGGTAAGAACCTCACACGTCCTCCTCCGCGTCTGACCCTGAATGAGCTCTATTGTAAGTACATATTTTACCAGTAAAATCTACCTGCCCACTCATTCACCAATACAGTCTGAAAGAGAGATGGCGTGAGGGGATAACAGTAGTTAAATGATCTACTTCCAGTTCCTGCAGTCCTGCCCAATGCAATGCCTATCCATTATCCATTACACAGAACAACCAAACGGCAGAAGTAAATACATTTTGGTGAGTATACATTTTAAAAAGTATATTAAGGTGGTCTCTGCCACTGAACCTGTCCTTGGAACCATCCCAACATTCTAGTCCAGCGGGTCAGTTTGTATGCTTTCTATCTCAACCCTGTGCTGACCTTCATTTTCTGCACTGGCCCTGATAAACATTTTCCCAATCCATGTTAGCTCTAGGCTCTGTTCTGTCACAACCAACCGCTCCTGAATTCCAGGCCTGCTGACTGACCAACCTCAGGCCTTCACAGCCTTTGTTCTGGACTTCAGAGGGGAATACCTCAAAATCAAAAGCAGCACATTTCCTGATCAACAATGATTCTGTTCACTACTTTAAAAGCAAAGTCAGGCAATTCAGTTTTGTATGACAAATATAAACCTCTCTACACTCAGAATAGCATTAATTGTGTATGCTGATGGTATTCTCTGTACACTTGACAGAGAATCAAGGCATTGTTGCCATGGCGCCTTTATGGCAGCCTAGGCTGATTGCGCTGCTATTTCATTGTAATGTATTGTTTTAAGTGTTTTTTAACAAGCATTTTTATTTTGAGTAGCTAATCAGGTATTGATATTTTTTATCCAATAATTTTTTACCTCAATGTTGAAATTAGACAAAAAAATGCATCAAGAAAGTAAAGCTAGCTGATTGCTTCTTTTGAATACCTGCATTGAAGAGTTTCACCTATTATCTCCTGGATGACAACAAAGGACAGGAATGGGGCACATTGGCATTGTTTACTTACGGAAGATTCCTTCATAATTTGAAGAAGATAAAACAAAGCCTGAGTAAGGAACTAAAAAAATGAGCAATTCAACTTGGAATCCTATGGAAAAAGCTCAAACATCGAGGATGGAGAGGTGGTAGGAAACGGCAAGGGCGCAACGTTGGAATTAGAAGTGGAGGGGGACATATTTTTTATTTAAAAAATATATACAGTACCAGTCAAAAGTTTGGACACCTACTCATTCAAGGGTTTTCCTTTATTTTTGACTATTTTCTACATTGTAGAATAATAAGAAAGACATCAAAACTAGGAAATAACACATATGGAATCATGTAGTAACCAAAGAAGTGTTGAACAAATCAAAATGTATTTTATATTTGAGATTCTTCAAAGTAGCCACCCTTTGCCTTGATGACAGCTTTGCACACTCTTGGCATTCTCTCAACCAGCTTCATGAGGTAGTCACCTGGAATGCATTTCAATTAACAGGTGTGCCTTGTTAAAAGTGTAATATATTTAATGTGTTTGAGACAATCAGTTGTGTTGTGACAAGGTAGGGGTGGTATGCAGAAGATCGCCTTATTTGGTCAAATAAGCAAAGAGAAACGACAGTCCATCCTTACTTTAAGACATGATGTTCAGTCAATGCGGAAAATAAAGACATTTTTAAATTTCTTCAAGTGCAGTCGTAAAAACCAAGTGCCCTGATGAAACTGATGCCCTGATGAAACCGAGGACCATCACAGGAAAGGAAGACCCAGAGTTACCTCTGCTGAAGGGGATAAATACATTAGAATAACTGCACCTCAGATTGCAGCATAAATAAATGCTTCACAGAGTTCAAGTAACAAACATAACTCATCTTCTGCACATCTATCACCCCAGTGTTTAATTTGCCATACTGTAATAATTCCGCCACTATGGCCTATTTATTGCCTCACCCCCTTATCCTACCTCATTTGCACACACTGTATATAGACTTTCTCTATTGTATTATTGACTGTATGCTTGTTTATTCCATGTCTAACTCCGTGTTGTTGTCGCACTGCTTTGTTTTATTTTGGCCTGGTCGCAGTTGCAAAACTTTTCACCTAAATCCAGTGACATGAAGAAATGTTTGTTTGATGTCATGTTGAATTCACATTAGTTGACAACTCAACCAAATCTAAACTAAAACTAGACATTGAAATGACATGTGTGTCCAGTGGGTATCTCATTTACAACGGGCAAAAAAGTTCCATGCGACTCACGCTGGCGTGTCACAATACCTGGTACTCTAGTCCTGGATCTTGGAACTGCTACTCACGCAGGTCCTGAATTTGTTTCAGACAGGGTTAGTTTGTGTTTCGCATGTGCTTAATAGCACAGATTAGAGCACCAAACGCTCTACGATCCATACAGTCATACTGTATGTGAAAGGGCCCTATAAATCTCCCAATCCCCCCAGTGTGACACTAATCTATCGCCCCCTTAAAACCAACACAGTCTCTTTTAAGACAGTTTTCTGAGCTGATCATCTCTCTGTGTTCTACCCTCTTCAATGTTGTTATCCAAGTTGATTTCAACATTCCGTTGATTCAAGAAAATGTTCCTATGCCACTGACATCCTGACTTCCTTGGAGCCAACAACTCCACACAATCGTGGACATACCCTAGACTTCATTATCACTGGAGAAGTCCCTGCCTCAGACCTGGATATACATGAGATAGGTGTATCTGATGATAGAGATGTGACAATGTCTGTGAGTACTCCTGCACTTCAGCTCCGGCCAAGCACACTATTAAATTCAGAAACATCAAATCCCTTGACACGTCCTTCTTCCGGGAGTCTGCTTGCCCTGCCCTACAAGCTGATGTCATGAGTCCACCCCTGATGAGATGGTTAACCTATATAATAGCGCTCTAAGGAACAACTTAAACAGCCTAGCCCCTGAAAAAACATGTAAAGTCTTCCATCATCAGTCATCTCCTCCCCCCTACAGACTCTGGCCATCCCACAGCAACTACCGAACAACGCAACATATTTGCTGAGTTCTTCAAGGCTAAAATCAACACCATCCAAAAGAACATTGTATCCTCCAACCCTAATCTCACTCTGGCTCCTACCCCACCACCCATATCTAGTCATCCTTTTAGTGACTTTGCCACCCTTTGCCTTGATGACAGCTTTGCACACTCTTGGCATTCTCTCAACCAGCTTCACCTGGAATGCATTTCCAACAGTCTTGAAGGAGTTCCCACATATGCTGAGCACTTGTTGGCTGCTTTTCATTCATTATGTGGTCCAACTCATCCCAAACCATCTCAATTTGGTTGAGCTTGGGTGATTGTGGAGGCCAGGTCATCTGATGCAGCACTCCATCACTCTCCTTCTTGGTCAAATAGCCCTTACACAGCCTGGAGGTGTGTTGGGTCATTGTGCTGTTGAAAAATACTCATGGTAGCATCCACATTAATATAGAAGTGTTTGGAAACATATTATATTCTTATTTACAATAAAAGTGACTCCAAAATGACAATACATTATTTACCATTCATTACTATTGGGCACAAAATATTTTGAAACACAACCAAAACAAACAGCAAATGAATCCAACAAATTTGTTGTCACAAGGTTGATGTAGTCAATGTGTGCTAGGAATATGGGACCAAATACTAAACTTTTGACTTCTTCAATACACATACTGTATAAGTGAATTTGTCCCAATACATTTGGTCCCATTAAATAGGGGGACTATGTACAAAAGGACTGTAATTTCTAAACGGTTCACCAGATATGGATGACAATACCTTTAAATTAAAGCTGACAGTCTGCACTTTAACCTCATAGTCATTGTATTATTTATATTTTATTTTATGCACTTTGAGATTTTTCATCTATAATGAAAAGTTCTTTACATATATAAAAGTAATATTACTTTTCTATAAACATCTAATCATGAGCATGACATGACCCAAATGAAGGAATACAAATCATCTCAGAGAATCTCATCCTGCAATCACAGCAAATAGTGAATAGATTTATTTTAATTTGAAAGTATCTGATTATGTGATTATTTCTGACCTAATGTGATGCCAAAAGCTCAATGATAAATTGTCAAGTGGGATGACACACACTTAACAACCTCAGAGACTGGCCGCCCCCAGGGGGTGAGGGTAGGCAACAACATCTCCACCCCGCTGATCCTCAACACTGGGGCCCCACAAGGGTGCATTCTGAGCCCTCTCCTGTACTCCCTGTTCACCCACGACTGCGTGGCCACAAACGCCTCCAACTCAATCATCAAGTTTGCGGACGACACAACAGTAGTAGGCTTGATTACCAACAACGACGAGACGGCCTACAGGGAGGAGGTGAGGGCCCTCGGAGTGTGGTGTCAGGAAAATAACCTCACACTCAACGTCAACAAAACTAAGGAGATGATTGTGGACTTCAGGAAACAGCAGAGGGAACACCCCCCTATCCACATTGATGGAACAGTAGTGGAGAGGGTAGTAAGTTTTAAGTTCCTCGGCGTACACATCACAGACAAACTGAATTGGTCCACCCACACAGACAGCATCGTGAAGGCGCAGCAGCGCCTCTTCAACCTCAGGAGGCTGAAGAAATTCGGCTTGTCACCAAAAGCACTCACAAACTTCTACTGATGCACAATCGAGAGCATCGGGCTGTATCACCGCCTGGTACGGCAACTGCTCCGCCCACCACCGTTAGGCTCTCCAGAGGGTAGTGAGGTCTGCACAACGCATCACCGGGGGCAAACTACCTGCCCTCCAGGACACCTACACCACCCGATGTCACAGGAAGGCCATAAAGATCATCAAGGACAACAACCACCCGAGCCACTGCCTGTTCACCCCGCTATCATCCAGAAGGCGAGGTCAGTACAGGTGCATCAAAGCTGGGACCGAGAGACTGAAAAACAGCTTCTATCTCAAGGCCATCAGACTGTTAAACAGCCACCACTAACATTGAGTGGCTGCTGCAAACACACTGACTCAACTCCAGCCACTTTAATAATGGGAATTGATGGGAAATGATGTAAAATATATCACTAGCCACTTTAAACAAAGCTACCTAATATAATGTTTACATACCCTACATTATTCATCTCATATGTATACGTATATACTGTACTCTATATCATCTACTGCATCTTTATGTAATACATGTATCACTAGCCACTTTAACTATGCCACTTTGTTTACATACTCATCTCATATGTATATACTGTACTCAATACCATCTACTGTATCTTGCCTATGCCGCTCTGTACCATCACTCATTCATATATCTTTATGTACATATTCTTTATCCCCTTACACTTGTGTCTATAAGGTAGTAGTTTTGGAATTGTTAGCTAGATTACTTGTTGGTTATTACTGCATTGTCGGAACTAGAAGCACAAGCATTTTGCTACACTCGCATTAACATCTGCTAACCATGTCTATGTGACAAATAAAATGTTATTTGACTGTCACAAAGAAAAATATATAACCACCACCTCTTTGCAAACCAAATCTCCATAGGCCCAATGTGTGACTGTGTGGTATTTGTAGTGTACTTGAGGTGGCTCCTCCAGGCTTGTGGTTATTGTGAGGTATTATAGAGTTGGGGGATTCACTTAAGAGTTTAAGAGGAGCATTACAGTAACCATCCTACTTTATGCTCCAATTGGCACAAATGTAGTCCAACAGGTAATTTAAGAATCTGTCTTAAATCCTCTCACTTGTACAATAGGAAACCGTGGGGGTGCCATCTTCTTGTTCATCTAGAAAGTTTGCTAAGTTGATTCAGTTTATAATCCCTGTAGTGTTATTTAAACCTGATTATAGACAGAAAACAAAGGGTAAATGTGCAGAAACAGACCCGGAGCAGATTGTCTGTGTGTCTTAGATGCTTCTATCTCATTTTAAGATTCAGAACTTGATGAGTGAATTGATGGTCAACCCCAACTCATCATAACTCAAATTTAGTGACCAGAACAAGTCCAGTAGTGAGGGTCTTGGGCTGTAAGTATCAAGCGTCTCAGAATGGGAGTGCTGATTTAGGATCAGTTTTGCCTTATAGATCACAATGGGCAAAAGGGAAAACGATGTCAGCAATCGCAATCTGAGATGCATGATACATGGCCTCTGATTCCAGTAAAGTGCAGATGGACTGTTTACTTCCAGAGCCAACAACACCCCAGAGACTACCCTATCAGTGATGTCTGACAGGACCAGAGCTATCATACTGTACATACCACGGTGGGGGCTGCTCTCTGCTCTGCTCTCTGAGGGATCCTCCATCACACGACTTGCTGGAGAGACTTGCGTGCGGGGATGTAATTACACACCACAATTACAGTAGCTCTGATCTGATGATGATATCTTTCTAGAACAAACATCTGAGTGCACAGAGGTAACTGGAAGGCATGAACAACAGCATGGGACTTTCATCCAGAGCTGGGATTTTTCATCTTTGTAAGCATCCATCTTCTCCACTGGGAGACAAGGCAAGGCCATGGGAAAGCCAGTTGTCCATATCACTATCAAGTTCAGGCTAAATCATTCCCATATCCTTCCCAAGTTTACCAGATTTCGTTGTTGATGTATGTCCAATGGCAGCACTACATTACAGCATGCAATAAAATGGTAATAACATGTTAATTGTGGTATTTGTGTTGTAGTTCAACAAAGTGCCATCATTTGGATAGAAATGATCATGACTTCACATACAACAAAAAAGACATCATCATTTGGTTTAAGTTAGCTACAAAACCACTTTATTTAAAAAGCAGATGATATAATCTACAGTTAAATGATACGTCCCGATTTTTAATACATTAAATAACTTTAGACTTTTTCATGTTTAGATAAATAAATCTAGTTTCCTTTTTTATGAACCATCTAGGTAATCAAACACTTATACAAAAGCGATACAAAAGTGATGTGACAGAGGTGTCATATGTGCTTATTGAAAACTACTGATAGGAGAGAGAGAAGTCTTCACTTTCAGAGTGATTTATGACAGAGGATGAAAGGAAAACTAGCCTCTTTATGCACAGGTCTGGGGAAACTAGCTGTGTGCTATGCAATAGAAATGGAACTGAAGTAGTATGTTTTAAAAGAGGTGTATTAAGACATTGTTAAAGGGGATCAACTCTTGTCAAGTTTAAACATTTTCTGATTTAATGGAAAATTATTTGAGATTGATGAGTGGGTCTTATTGTACTATTCAAACTACAGTTCAGAAAATGCCATTGCCTCATTCTTCAAGTGTATTACACATTCCTTGACTAGGAGTCTCATCATACTATGCTGAGATTCAGTTTATCTACCATCAAAGGGAATTTCCCAGCAAAAACATGTACTCCAGGGATACTAGCCTTTTTCACTTTTGAAAATGTACAACTGGGAGCAGAGCAAAAATTAAACAACAGTTTGCCAAACATACACTAATAATTACATTCCAAAGAATTTCATCGAGGGATACATCAGAAAGCACATGATGCCTGTGTCGGCCACTCCTCTCCGTAATCTCTACGTCAGCCTCCTTGTCTGTTAGATTCAGTAGTATGAGAGGACAGTTCCTCTGACTAGGCTACTGTGAGCAGGTACTGGGTAGGCCTGAGTCAGAGCCTTAACCCATCCTTTCTGTTGGAGAGAGATTGAGAGAGCATGGGTCGTTTTGTGGAGCTGGATGGCTGTTGTCCTGCTCACTCAACAAGGTACATGCACCATGGCACTGCCACTGGTGCACACACTCACACACACACACACGCGCACACACACACTTCTGTACACACTGAGTATACCAAACATTAAGAACACCTTCCTAATATTGAGTTACACCACGTTTGCACTCAGAACAGCCTCAATTCATCGGACATGGACTCTACAAGGTGTTGAAAGCCTTCCGGAGGGATGCTGGTCCATGTTGACTCCAATGCTTCCCACAGTTGTGTCAAGTTGGCTGGATGTCCTTTGGCTGGTGGACCATTCTTGATACACACGGGAAAAACCCAGCACCGTTACAGTCTTTGACACAAACCGGTACCTGACACCTACACCAAAACCCGTTCAAAGGCACTTCAATATTTTGTCTTGCTCATTCACCCTCTGAATGGCACACAGAACACAATCCTCAATTGTCTCAAGGCTTAAAAATCAGGTTGAACCTGTCTTCAACTACACTGATTGAAGTAGATTTAACAAGTGACATCACCTGGATTCATCTGGTCAGTCTATGCCATGGAAAGAGCAGTTCGTAATGTTTAGTACACTCAGTGTCTATAGACCAACAAACTAACACACACACACACACACACACACACACACACACACACCGGCACAACCAGCGAGGGAAAACACGGGGGATGGATTCCCAGAGACATGGGTTGGACCAGCAACTCCCACAACCAACCAGACAATCAGATCAACCAGTAGGTATGACACAGTAACGTGTGCATGACGAGGATATGTGGGGACTCTCGATGGTCAGACACTCATTTACTCAGTGCTACCATATGGGTCAAATAACCAGTGTGTGGAACTGTACATGTTAACAGGTCTGTGGATCGCATGACCAAGCAGAGTGACAACACAGAGGCCTCTAGGACATGTGTCCTTGAGGAGAAATTAAACAACGGACCAATACCCTTCAGAGGACCGTTAAGACGGCGACAGCTCGCTTGGCCTCCGATTCCATTTGATAATAATAACGCAGCAAAAAAATACACTACACTTCTAGAATCTTATGTGGAAAATGTCTGCAAAATATATAGGCAATCTACATGCTTCTAACTTTTTATCTTGTTATATAATCGTTGAGACACTGCTTGTGAATTTCTCGAGGTCACGTCTTCTAAGACTGCTAAGTGGAATGAGTGCCAGCCCAGGCTAGCGCTGTGGCTACTGACAGGGCATTTGGTGCCACAAACATCCACTATGCCAAGTAGCACTGGAGCAAAGGGATGGTACAGGAGACTATGTCACAGAGTCACACGAAGGGATGGTACAGGAGGGTGTGTCACAGAGTCACATGAAGGGATGGTACAGGACACTGTGTCACAGAGTCACATGAAGGGATGGTACAGGAGACTGTGTCACAGAGTCACACGAAGGGATGGTACAGGAGTGTGTGTCACAGAGTCACATGAAGGGATGGTACAGGACACTGTGTCACAGAGTCACATGAAGGGATGGTACAGGAGACTGTGTCACAGAGTCACATGAAGGGATGGTACAGGAGACTGTGTCACAGAGTCACATGAAGGGATGGTACAGGAGACTGTGTCACAGAGTCACATGAAGGGATGGTACAGGAGACTGTGTCACAGAGTCACATGAAGGGATGGTACAGGAGACTATGTCACAGAGTCACATGAAGGGATGGTACAGGAGGGTGTGTCACAGAGTCACATGAAGGGATGGTACAGGAGGGTGTGTCACAGAGTCACATGAAGGGATGGTACAGGAGGGTGTGTCAGAGTCACATGAAGGGATGGTACAGGAGGGTGTGTCACAGAGTCACATGAAGGGATGGTACAGGAGACTGTGTCACAGAGTCACATGAAGGGATGGTACAGGAGACTATGTCACAGAGTCACATGAAGGGATGGTACAGGAGGGTGTGTCACAGAGTCACATGAAGGGATGGTACAGGAGGGTGTGTCACAGAGTCACATGAAGGGATGGTACAAGAGGGTGTGTCAGATTCACATGAAGGGATGGTAAAGGAGGGTGTGTCACAGAGTCACATGAAGGGATGGTACAGGAGACTGTGTCACAGAGTCACATGAAGGGATGGTACAGGAGACTGTGTCACAGAGTCACATGAAGGGATGGTACAGGAGACTGTGTCACAGAGTCACATGAAGGGATGGTACAGGAGACTGTGTCACAGAGTCACATGAAGGGATGGTACAGGAGACTGTGTCACAGAGTCACATGAAGGGATGGTACAGGAGACTGTGTCACAGAGTCACATGAAGGGATGGTACAGGAGGGTGTGTCAGAGTCACATGAAGGGATGGTACAGGAGGGTGTGTCACAGAGTCACATGAAGGTGGTACATGAAGGAGCTTGGTTGTTGCTGGTAGACTCAGTACCCTTGCATAGCCAAAAGGAGCCGTAGCTATCTGGATTGTGCCATTGTCACTGTCACCATGCGGTAAGGTTTCTCAGTGGAAGGCCACTCTGAAGGCACAGCATGTCCAACCCTCTAACCCTGCCAGACAGTGCTGGAATGTTATGTAGCGACCTGTTTCATGGCCTCCCAGCCTCCTGGCAGAGACGCTGTCCGGCTCTCTCTCTCTCTGACAGAGGAGCAGTAAATGCATCATGGCATTGGGCTTCAGCTCGAAGGAATGAAGAAAACAGAAAGGCAGTAAAAAAGAGAGGGATGGAGAGAGAGTGGCCCCCTCCCTCCATCCAGGCCAGGCCCCACTGTGATGAATGTGCAGGGGTCATTGTGCTGACGTCAGCCAGGGTATCTGGGTGGGCTGGGGCCTCAGCCTGCTTCACTGTTCATAGACCGAAAGGAGGGAGAAAAAAACTGATGAGAGAGAGAGAGGGAGAGAGAGAGAGAGAGAAAGGGAGAGAGAGAGAGACGTGGACTCTCCCAGCCCGGTCTTGTGACTTGTCCATGGCCCTGTATCTATCTCCTCTCCCCAGGGCACGGCCGGCAAGTAGAGAGCGAAGTCTCCCAGGGTCTGTCTGTTCCGAAGTTCCCGGGATTCCGTGGGCGGGGGATTCCTTCTTCTTTCTGCTATGTTGTCTCAGGTCACCTGGGAGGCGGGTCAGCGGTGGGTTGGGGTTGGTTCCTCTCACAGCTCAGTGACGTGTAGTGGGTAGCTGGGGGCGGGTGGGCGGGCACTGCGACCTTTAGCCTGCGGATGTGGCAGCCGTGACAGAGCAGGTGGCAATCCAGGGGGTAACAGCGGTGACCCTCCTCGTCATTTAGCTGGAGGCCACAGTCCTACAACACCAAGGGAGAGAGATAGACTCAGTGAACTGCAGTAGCTAGACATTTGTGAAGGAAAATATTATATACACCCATCTAGGGTTGGGCGATATGACGATATATATCGTGTGACGATATAAAAACGTCTATCGCTTCATATTATGCTCTATAGTTTATTTCGTTGTGTCGCAAATCAATTGTCAATTGGACAACACTTTGCGTTCTTCCACACGGAAATTTGTAACGCAAACAAACATGGAGGAGAGTGAACGTGACACAGAGCACAGAGACACGGAGCTCGTACCTAAAAGAGGGGATACTACGGTCACGTAGACGTGGTTTGGGGATGAAAAGTTTGACACAGACCAGAAAACCATCCTCTGCAAAAATATGCCGCAGGCCGGTCCCGACAACATTCTCAAACACCACTAACCTCTTTTACCACCTACGCAAGAATCATGTGAAACAGTATGGAGAGAGTCTACAGATGAGACCCAAACAAGTACAGTCGAGTGCTCAAAACAACCCCCCCGACTCAGGCGTTGCAAGAGGCTTTTGCCCGCGGCACAGCATATGGCAAAGCATCACGAAGATGGAAGGAGGTAACAGCTGCCGTTACAACTTACATCTGCAAAGACATGGCCCCAGTTTACACGGTCCAGAAACAGGGGTTTCATGTGCTAACACTCGACCCAAGGTACCAAATACAAATTGATATGTAACATGTATTAATGCCAAAATAACATGCAAAACAGGCAAGCCCCCCCAATATATATATATATATATATATTTTAGGCCTATTTTTATTTTGTTTGCAACTATAGTTGAAGTGTATTGTATTGACCTTTTGAGATTTTATACATTTGACATTTTAGTTGAAACTTTGCACAAAGGTTCTAAATAAAAGGAGAAATAATCAAACATGAGTAAGTACCTTTTATTTGTTGAGTATAATTCAAAATGTAATAAGAAATAGGCCTTTACATGTGGTCATTTAATATAAGCTATTTATTTATTACAGAAAATGTGCTAAATCATGATGTGTATCGTTATCGGGATATGAAATTACCTACAGTGCCTTGCGAAAGTATTCGGCCCCCTTGAACTTTCCGACCTTTTGCCACATTTCAGGCTTCAAACATAAAGATATATAAAACTGTATTTTTTTGTGAAGAATCAACAACAAGTGGGACACAATCATGAAGTGGAACGACATTTATTGGATATTTCAAACTTTTTTAACAAATCAAAAACTGAAAAATTGGGCGTGCAAAATTATTCAGCCCCCTTAAGTTAATACTTTGTAGCGCCACCTTTTGCTGCGATTACAGCTGTATGTCGCGTGAGGGTATGTCACTATCAGTTTTGCACATCGAGAGACTGAAATTTTTTCCCATTCCTCCTTGCAAAACAGCTCGAGCTCGGTGAGGTTGGATGGAGAGCATTTGTGAACAGCAGTTTTCAGTTCTTTCCACAGATTCTCGATTGGATTCAGGTCTGGACTTTGACTTGGCCATTCTAACACCTGGATATGTTTATTTTTGAACCATTCCATTGTAGATTTTGCTTTATGTTTTGGATCATTGTCTTGTTGGAAGACAAATCTCCGTCCCAGTCTCAGGTCTTTTGCAGACTCCATCAGGTTTTCTTCCAGAATGGTCCTGTATTTGGCTCCATCCATCTTCCCATCAATTTTAACCATCTTCCCTGTCCCTGCTGAAGAAAAGCAGGCCCAAACCATGATGCTGCCACCACCATGTTTGACAGTGGGAATGGTGTGTTCAGGGTGATGAGCTGTGTTGCTTTTACGCCAAACATAACATTTTGCATTGTTGCCAAAAAGTTCAATTTTGGTTTCATCTGACCGGAGCACCTTCTTCCACATGTTTGGTGTGTCTCCCAGGTGGCTTGTGGCAAACTTTAAACGACACTTTTTATGGATATCTTTAAGAAATGGCTTTCTTCTTGCCACTCTTCCATAAAGGCCAGATTTGTGCAATATACGACTGATTGTTGTCCTATGGACAGAGTCTCCCACCTCAGCTGTAGATCTCTGCAGTTCATCCAGATTGATCATGGGCCTCTTGGCTGCATCTCTGATCAGTCTTCTCCTTGTATGAGCTGAAAGTTTAGAGGGACGGCCAGGTCTTGGTAGATTTGCAGTGGTCTGATACTCCTTCCATTTCAATATTATCGCTTGCACAGTGCTCCTTGGGATGTTTAAAGCTTGGGAAATCTTTTTGTATACAAATCCGGCTTTAAACTTCTTCACAACAGTATCTCGGACCTGCCTGGTGTGTTCCTTGTTCTTCAAGATGCTCTCTGCACTTTTAACGGACCTCTGAGACTATCACAGTGCAGGTGCATTTATATGGAGACTTGATTACACACAGGTGGATTGTATTTATCATCATTAGTCATTTAGGTCAACATTGGATCATTCAGAGATCCTCACTGAACTTCTGGAGAGAGTTTGCTGCACTGAAAGTAAAGGGGCTGAATAATTTTGCACGCCCAATTTTTCAGTTTTTGATTTGTTAAAAAAGTTTTAAATATCCAATAAATGTCGTTCCACTTCATGATTGTGTCCCACTTGTTGTTGATTCTTCACAAAAAAATACAGTTTTATATCTTTATGTTTGAAGCCTGAAATGTGGCAAAAGGTCGCAATGTTCAAGGGGGCCGAATACTTTCGCAAGGCACTGTATATCGGGATATGAGATTTTGGCCATATTGCCCAGCCCTACACCCATCCAATGCCTTTGAGCAGGTGCTGGATATCAAAACTATCCATATTTCAAATATTTACTGTACCTTTTATACCTCTGGACTGATATGAGAGGCCGCTGATGGGTATTCCTGTCAAGTTTACGAAGAGGTGGAGTTTGGGTATGAAGTTAGAGCGTTGGGCCAGTAACTGAAAGGTTGCTAGATCGAATCCCTGAGCTGACAAGGTCAAAATCTGTCGTTCTGCCCCTGAAGAAGGCAGTTAACCCACTGTTCTTAGGCCGTCATTGTAAATAAGAATTTGTTCTTAACTGACTTGACTGGTTAAATAAATAAAAAAATAATTACATACGGGGCTCTTAACCATTTTTTAAATATGTGATGAATTTTCCATCCCCTGCCGACCTGGACTTCAGACCCCTGTAATGACTATCAACCCCACAGAGGCTGCTGAATGATTACCTATTGTATACATAATACCTTTATCACTCACCTAGACGGGATATGAGCTATTCCCTGGAATGTGTGATAATGAAATGAGTCAACCAGCTTTTGCCATTAAACATGGAATTCTTGATCAAACTCACACACACTTACAATCACACTTTATTTGAGCCCTGATTACAATGACTCACACTTGACACAGCTATCATTAAACTGCTGTGTTAATGAATGCACTGTCAGGAATTCAATTTGGCTGACTTCACTAATTACTTTGATTACACTGAGGTTTGTAAGTCATGTGGGATGATTTCCTGTACATGTGTCTGAGTGAGTAAGTGGTCTGAGCGGTATCTCAGAGTGCTGAGATTCCAGGGTAGTCAAACAACGACCCCTGGTCTGATGTCCAGCTGAGTCCAGCGCTATCAGCCCTACCCTCTCCTCTCCCACAGGTCAACTCTGGAATGTGCCTGGACAATGAGTCACCACATTGGGTTGCCCCTCACTCAGGATCAGTTTGTGTGTGTAGTGCACATACTCACAGAAACATACACCCACACTGCCGTAGCATTTACACTAAAATGGATGAATGATCATAGCCAATGTGCTGGTTACGTTCAACACATACATAAGACAAGAAACACAAACAGGTTGGTAATGACATTGTCTCACCTCACAGTGATAGCACTCCACATGGTAGTCCTTGTCCATGGACACCACCCGGATGGTCTCCTCAGAGCCCTGTCAGGAAACACACACAGTCAGTCAGACCCTCCCGTCTCCACTGGCACCAACAACCAGAGCTGTATATTAAGAGAGTTGGGTCAGAACGGACGCCATAGGTTTTAGAAGGGACACCCTGTTAGTGCCTTTATTCTCAAAATGTAGGAGTCGTAACGATACGAGAGCTTCTCCGACAATTCCCTATGAAATGACCCGCTGTAAACAAGCAAAATAGAGCAGCGAATTTAACAGAGGTTTTTATTGATTAGCATTGGGGATAAAGTGTATCCATGTCGGTACTGTGTTGTGGTGTCAACTAATTGCTCATCTGCCTTCACTGGAAATCTTCATAGATTTTGAAAACTATCAGAAATAAACAGCACAGCGCGGAAGCATCAATTATCACTTAGCAACGGCTATGGAGGAGAAAATGGCAATCTCGGAACGTTCAGACAGAAACCGCATTGGCCCAACCCTCGACAGTATATATTATATATGACTCTGACAACTAGTGACAGGAGCTAAGAGGATACAAGCAGTCATTGTCACATCATTACCTGAGCAGGGAGGATTGGCTGGTTGCATGAGGCACATTTAGGGGCAAAAACCCTGTGGGGGAAACAGAGTAGAAGTTAAGTCTTGGTACATGCTGCATAATTTATATCAGTTTCAGCACAAACCAGGATTTAAAGAGTACTGTGGAATGAAGAAACTCTTGCATGCAGACTTCATCACATGTTGGCATTTTCTATGAGAGACACATGTCCTTACGTGTGGTAGTCTTTAACACAGTAGATGTTGTTCTCCACGTCCACAGTGAAAGGCACTCCGTCCAGACCCTCTGTGCAGACCACACAGCGGAAGCAGCCAGGGTGGTAGGACTTGCCTAATGCCTGCAGGATCTACACACACACACACACACACACACACACACACACACACACACACACACACACACACACACAGAGATAAGAGTGAGGCTAGAGATTGAGGCCTCAGTAGGAGTCAATCACACCAGCCCGTTGGCATTCAGATACAGAAACAAAACTAAACTAGGAGGTATGATGCCACATGTCAAGAAGAGATACAGTACTTCCAAAGAGAGATCCCAGAGAGGGACAGGCATACTGTTCTGCTGATTGTCTCCTATCACTATCTAGCAGGCCCTCCTACAGTATTAGGTTATTTCTTACCATTTCCATGATGAGGTGACCACATACAAAGCACTTCTCTGCCGTCTGCTGAAAGCCAGAGTACTGTGGGAGATTAAAAAAAGAGACTTATCATGGGGTTTGTTTTGATTCTAACATGTAGCAATGGAAACTGTTACATGGTGAATGTTAACTGTGTATGGTTGAGACTTGGGAGTGCAGCATTACAAAAGAGAGGATGGCTAAATTTGACACCTTTAAGTGTTTGAGACAGGGTTGGGGTTAATTCCACAAACTAAATTCTAATTTCCTTCTCCCTGTAAATTCCATTTAATTCAGATTTAATTGTATGTCAGTCTTTGAATTCAGAGATAATTCAATTCCTCTCAATTCCAATGTTAAGTCAATTCCAATAATTCAATTCCCAATTCAATATTTTCCTGAACAATTCCACAAATATTCAATTCCATTTCAATTCAAACAGTCCAAATAGTCTTAATTCCAAGTCAATTCCAATTGAATAGAATAGAATTGTTTTCAATGTAAATTCTCCACTTCTTAAATGATTTCAAGAATTTAATTGGAATTTCAAATTCAATTGGAATTGACTCCAACCCTGGTTTGAGAACCCCTAACACTATGACCTAAATGTAAATGTAGGGACCCAGAGTACAGCCTAAATGACACCATCTATAGGGGGTGCTGCTGGTCTCTTTATATTGATGTGAAAGGAGTTGGTCCTTTTTCCTTTGTCTCCTTTCTTGGTTGAGATGTATATGAGAGACCAGCGGCATTGCTGAAACGATACCTGTCCTAAACCAAACCCATCAGAGCACTCTACTAACAGAAGGAGTACAGCACACATCCAGTCCTCAGCTCTCTACTATTGGTGGTCTCCAAAAGTCTGCACCACAGTCACACAAACACAAGGAGATGTACCCGAACTCGAGGTAAGACATGTGTAACTTGAACATAAGATATCACATTGAAGTCAATGAGGGATTTAAATGTGAGTTATACATGCATTACCATCGTTATGTTTGTCCCATAGTGACCATCTGCAAAGCACATGACCCAGAGGTCATGACCTGATGAGAGGAGGGGGAGGGTAATGGTGGGACAGGGGCAGCAGGTGGAGATGCGGTGGTGAGGGGTGCATGGGGAGGGTGACTCCAGATTTTCACTTTAACCCACCAAGACAGACTATGACGGGGCAAAGCTGGTGGTCAATACTCTTGAGGAAGCTAGGGACTTTATCACATCCACCATCTGATCCCTTTAGGATCTATTCTTTACATCTATAGTATGAGGAAACCCAATACCAGTCTTAGCACTCATCCTCTGAACCAATTAAAAGTCTGTTTTAGGGGGCAATGTCTATGTGTAATGGAGTGATTCATTTACATTAAGTAAGTAAATGGCAACCTAACAACCTAATTCAGTAGTAATAAGGTCTGTATCTTTTTGGAAGTCAAAAACGACTGCTATAAAACACCTGGTTCCCATTGATCATAGATTGACGGACGTCTATAAGAGATCAATACATAGTAATAACTTGTGTCTGTTTCCCATTGTGTTCAGCCTGGGCAGATGGATACATCATACAGGAGTCCGTCTGAGGCCTGCAGCTGCCCACAGCCACTCTGCCTCCCTCTATAATTCTAAGTGCTGGGGAGTAATGGGATGAGAGCAGTGGGGTAATTGTGCTCCTTGGGGAAATTTGGGGGAAATTAGTGGGAATTGGAGGGGTGGTGCTTAACTTTAATTGTAGCAGTGAAAGTCTGTTTTCTCTGGAGGGTTTTGAATGTGCAACCGCTCCTCTCCCAAGTCTGTGATGAACATAACATAAACATAAATGCATGTGCATAAGGAGGCATGCAGGGACAACAGATGTTGTAACTCACCAGGAAGTCCTCTTCACAGTAGACCTTGCCGTTGACGTTGTAGAAAGCTTTCCCTCTCAGCCTCCTCCCTGAAGAGGAGAAGTAAGTGTGTGAGCTGGGGTATAGAAGTGTTCCTGTATCAGACCCTGTCAAAGTGAAGACTGTAAAACTGTTGCTATGTGATTTTACCCAACCCGTAGGCTATAAGAAAGTTAATACATCAAGGAAATAGTGTTTCCAGCCTTTTGAACAATGCTGAAATGCTCCAGGGGCTTCTCCTGATGATATTTTAAATACATTTTACAAAACTGCATTGTTGAGAATAAACAGAAATGGGAGTTGACTTTCTGCCTCCTACTCCCCTGACTCCTCTCTGTTCCATTAAAGCCACAACAATAACAGATGTCAACAGGAAACACCAGTGACTAAAGCAGATGATAGTAGCATAATGTAGGTTTACTCGTTTGAGGTCCACACTACTGTTTCAATACTCTGGTCATCCATTGATCCCCATGGGACTCCTTCTACTTAGAACCAGCAAACAATCAATACAGCCCCACCATCCAGACCAGGCCCAAACTGCTTTACAAACTCCCCTTCCTCCTCACCCCTCCTCGCCACTACCCCTGCCATTGTGTACAGCTCACACACACTCACCACCACAGCCCAAATATAGGAGCCTGAGCAAAGGATTTCCCCATGTCTGGTATAGGCAGGATCATACTAACAGTCAGTCCCTCCCCAAAGTCACCATTTTGGGGCTCCATGAGCACAGTAGCAGTAAATTCCACAGGATAAAAGGGAATTCCACCTAAAAGGAAAGATCTCCTCACTGCTCACTCCCACTGGCCCTGGCCTTTGCGCCCCCTGCGATGCTTCTCTTAATGCATGCCCATTCAAATGCACTAAATGGCAGCAGCAGTCTCTTCTCTTTCTGGCAGCGCAGTGACTTCAGCCTGGCAGACAGAGCGCATGGAGCTCATAAATCTGCAGGATTAGTCAGATTTAATTGCCGTCCTGAGCTGCCATTGATTTTATGCGTGTCCCGGCTTGGGAAAGACATGTCCCCCTTTTTACACCCAAATGAATGCAATCACTGTATTTCACACACAGTGTCACATTGCTGGGAGATAGCAATACATTAACACCCACATAAATGGCTATAGCAGCCGAAGAATGCTGTTCACACAATAGGTGAGACTTAAGACTGAAAGCGAGGAACTATTAGCATTTAGAGTTGGAGGCTGGACGAGAGAGAAAAACATATTTCCTGTTGACTACAGAGGAGGAGCTCTTTTAATTCAGAGTGACTAAACTTATAAAAACCATTACATTCAAATCAACAACACACCAGTGAGCCAGAGTTGGGGCATGTTGCTGTGTGTCTGTCTGGTGACCTTTGCTCTGGCGAGTGCATCTGGAAGGTGAAACACAAAGCCCTCGGCGCTCGCTGACTGTGGTGCTCTGCTAAGGGAGCGGGCCGCCTGAGCAAACGGGCACATTCTTTCTGCCTGAGGTCACTAGTTGGTCCCATTCAACTCCCCTCCACCACCCTCCCTCCCTCGTTCCCTCATAGAGAGGGGGAGGGCTCCCTGCCTCCCTCTCTCTCCCTCTAGCCTTTGTCACAGGAGAGGAAAGTGCTGGGCTGGCTGTAGTGGGCTGGGGCTCAGGGCTCCTCTCCTCTTCTCCTCAGCTCACAGCCCCTGAGCACAGTGGGACATGTGGCATTTTCCATGGAGTTCAGGACCAAATGGCTCCCTGATTGGGATTTTACACTCAAGATACTGTACTTAGTTTTTATTGCTCCAACATTGGTTTCCCATGACTCAGTGCTGCGTTTCAAAGACATGCACATAAAAGGCCGTGCATCTTGAAATAATTGGAGCGATTCTCTCAGCTAGATATTTAACCCATCAGAAATCATTTTAGAGAACTACAACAAACTGCAGTGAACTGGTCAAATAAAATAATTCTCTGAGGAAAAATAAAATCCTTAGTGAGTCATACTCCAGCAATCAAGTCTTGTGATCATGTGGTCAGTGTGGTAGATTGTGGACCAGTCATGGATGCCTGGTGGCGGTACTGTAGCACTGCTGACTGCCACTCCTGGTGCCAACCAGCCCGGCATCTGGACATGTCATTTTATCTGTGTCATTTATAAAATCCCTATGCTACTATGTTGACTTTTAATGACCTGGCTGTTGGCCATAGGCAACTTTTTAAAATTTAATTTAAACTATAGTTGCTAAGCCAAGACATGAGATCACAATAAATACTGAATGAATATCTCCTTATGTAAATAATCTGAATAATGCCCTAGATTACCATATTTTAAATGTTCAGTATCCCCATATTCTTCCTGTAGGAGGGAAACATCAAGCATGTTGCACCCTCTCAGTTTCTATCCCTCCCTCTCCTCTCCTCTCTCCTCTCAGAACAAGTGGGCCTTTATCACCTGCAGGCAGGCAGCGGGGATCTGAGGGGGAGGAGGCAGAGAGGGAGAGGCGGAGGGAGGGCCTGCCCACTACTGTGGTAAGTAAAAGAAGGATGCTGGAGGTAGTGACTCACTCAGATTGCTCAGGACTTCAGACAGGAATGTTTCGATCCCGGCAACGTGAGCATGTGCTGACCTGCTGCTGTTTCCAAATTGTTTTTAAGTAAGTCTCTCTTTAAAGAGAACAGCCAAGTTAAGACACCAACAGAGCCACAAGCACATCTCTCAAATAGAAAACCCAGAAGCTACGGAATCTCCCAGTCTCTCTAATATCATTAAGAGCTAGGATAAAACCATGACCCACTCAGTCTCTCTCAGAAACTCCCCCACAACTAAATCACAGCGAAAGTCATGATCAAGTAGTCGAACCATCGCCAAAGGCAGCACGGGTTACACTACCAAGCTGTTGTACATCATTTAAAACCTTGGCCAGATCCCACAATTTACACTCAGATGAGGGAGTAGCATAGTAATAGAATGACTAGATTATATTTATATGGGGAGTAGCCAGGCTAACTCTACTTGGAGCAGCCATCTACCATACCCAAGACAGATCCCCAATAGCAGACAGCAGAACATTAAGATGTGTGCCCTGTGCCAGCCAGCCAGCCAGGTGCAGCTGGTGAGTGACTGAGGAAACCACAATGCATCATAAACGGGTTTCAGAAATACAAGGCCCTTGGCTGTTTTCTCCTGGCTGGTGTGAGAGGCACAAGCAGGATGTGTTACAGTAACACAGATGTAACTAGTTAATCACTAGCGTGCCCCATTATAGGCATGGATACATGTGAGCTAGCAGACAAAAGGTATGTGGAAGGAGGAAGTGGGTGGTGATCCAGTCAGGAGCTGGGCATCAACACCAGTATAGGAAATAAACAGGAGACTGGTCACAGAGGTATGTCTTATGACTGTATAGTTGAGACTAGTAAATAATGAGGAGTGTGTGTGGGTATGTTTGGGCGGGTGGGGGGTGTTTGTGTGTGTGCTTGCGTGATGTGTGAGCGTATAATTACTCGCGTACACATTTTTCTGTGTGTGTGTGCGCGTTTATCGGTGTGTGTGTGTTTATGTGTGTGTTGTTTGCTCAGAGCCCATTCCAGGCCGACCCCCTCTGATAAGCAGGCCTGGTACACTTTGTGACTGTCTGATTGAGGTCCTCATGGGAAGGCCGGCTGAAGTGGAGGGGGGTAGTTTGCATTCCTGGCCATTTCATGAAAAAAGGGTGCAACCATAGGAGCAAGCCAAGAGGAGGGCTCAATTATGCATGGTTAAACAAAGCCCAAGGCTACCAGCCAGCAATGTCTCAGAGAACTGAACTCTCTCTGCTATGGAGCTCCTGACTCTTACAGAATAACGTTTGTGGCATTTTAGTCAAAAAGTAAAACAAAAACAGTTTGTCAAAAAATAAGTTGATACATCATTAGGTGTGTTTAGAGATCTGCGGGCACTTTAAAACTAAACTTCTCAGAGGGGTTGAAAACAGTCTAAAAAAGCAAACATTCCCATTCATAAGAGACCCAACAATACATCACAGAGTTTACGTTAGGAATAAACCATCGCAAGAGTCAAGATGGGCCTGTTATCATCTATATACAGAGACCACTAGAATAAGAAGGGGGAGACGTGCTTCACTTTTGGATAGATTTCACCAAACGTATTTCATTCTGAATAGCAGAGAAGTATAGATTCTCTTTTTCGGTACTGTTTAAACCATTATAGATGGGCAATAATGTCTGACCAATATAAACAGACTACAGTATATCTCTCTGGTCTGACTCAAGTACACTTTTCAAAGCAGGTCAAAAGGAATCTGTAGAGAAACGTCGGGATTAGAGACACTGCCCCTCATTCTTCAACCACACAATACACCTGAAAGTATATGTATTCAATTACATGTCAATTATATGCATTTCTTCCAAAGCCAAGGGATCAGCATCCATGTACATCAGCGCATGAATGAAAGTAACCTTGCTCCAAACTCTCTCCAGCTTCACCCTCGTCTCCACTTGAAACAAGAGAGGACAATTGGAGTCAGGTGACAGGGCAGCACTACACACACAAATATACACACGCGCAAGCACACGCACTTATACACACATGCACACAACATGCATAAACACATTTTTTCAGGTTGACTGCAGATGAATCATCCGTCTCTACAACCCGTCTCTACAGTTCCAATATATAATCCGTGTTCCTGTCAAATAGAGAATAGAGCATTCTGCTGATAACTCCCAAAGACACTCTGGCAACCAACATCAATGTTGTGCTAAGAAATGAAAATACAGGACATCTGTGATGCCAGCCAATGATGCAGCTGCTGAGTAGGAGTAGAGGACAGAGGGATATATACACCTACCACAGGAGTAACAGGTGAAGCAGTTGGTATGGTACAGATTCCCCATGGCCTGACAGGCTTGGCTGGCTCCATACACACCCTTTCCACACTTGATACAGATACCTGGAGGAGGGAAGAGACACAGGTTAACATCTAGACATAATCATCATTATTTTACATTGACATTGTAGTCATTAGGCAGAGCGACTTACAGGATGACCACACCTCTTGCATCGCGTGCACGAGCATTGCAAAATACATTTAGAAATCTGTTATTCAATTATTGCACCCAAACTGCTCCCGCATCAAATCACATTTTATTTGTCACATAGACATGGTTAGCAGATGTTAATGCGAGTGTAGCGAAATGCTTGTGCTTCTAGTACCGACAATGCAGTAATAACCAACAAGTAATCTAACTAACAATTCCAAAACTACTGTCTTATACACAGTGTAAGGGGATAAAGAATATGTACATAAGGATATATGAATGATGGTACAGAGCAGCATAGGCAAGATACAGTAGATGGTATCGAGTACAGTATATACATATGAGATGAGTATGTAAACAAAGTGGCATAGTTAAAGTGGCTAGTGATACATGTATTACATAAGGATACAGTCGATGATATAGAGTACAGTATATACGTATGCATATGAGATGAATAATGTAGGGTAAGTAACATTATATAAGGTAGCATTGTTTAAAGTGGCTAGTGATATATTTACATCATTTCCCATCAATTCCCATTATTAAAGTGGCTGGAGTTGAGTCAGTGTCAGTGTGTTGGCAGCAGCCACTCAATGTTAGTGGTGGCTGTTTAACAGTCTGATGGCCTTGAGATAGAAGCTGTTTTTCAGTCTCTCGGTCCCAGCTTTGATGCACCTGTACTGACCTCGCCTTCTGGGTGATAGCGGGGTGAACAGGCAGTGGCTCGGGTGGTTGATGTCCTTGATGATCTTTATGGCCTTCCTGTAACATCGGGTGGTGTAGGTGTCCTGGAGGGCAGGTAGTTTGCCCCCGATGATGCGTTGTGCAGACCTCACTACCCTCTGGAGAGCCTTACGGTTGAGGGCGGTGCAGTTGCCGTACCAGGCGGTGATACAGCCCGCCAGGATGCTCTCGATTGTGCATCTGTAGACGTTTGTGAGTGCTTTTGGTGACAAGCCGAATTTCTTCAGCCTCCTGAGGTTGAAGAGGCGCTGCTGCGCCTTCTTCACGATGCTGTCTGTGTGAGTGGACCAATTCAGTTTGTCTGTGATGTGTATGCCGAGGAACTTAAAACTTGCTACCCTCTCCACTACTGTTCCATCGATGTGGATAGGGTGGTGTTCCCTCTGCTGTTTCCTGAAGTCCACAATCATCTCCTTAGTTTTGTTGACGTTGAGTGTGAGGTTATTTTCCTGACACCACACTCCGAGGGCCCTCACCTCCTCCCTGTAGGCCGTCTCGTCGTTGTTGGTAATCAAGCCTACCACTGTTGTGTCGTCCGCAAACTTGATGATTGAGTTGGAGGCGTGCGTGGCCACGCAGTCATGGGTGAACAGGGAGTACAGGAGAGGGCTCAGAACGCACCCTTGTGGGGCCCCAGTGTTGAGGATCAGCGGGGAGGAGATGTTGTTGCCTACCCTCACCACCTGGGGGCGGCCCGTCAGGAAGTCCAGTACCCAGTTGCACAGGGCGGGGTCGAGAACCAGGGTCTCGAGCTTGATGACGAGCTTGGAGGGTAATATGGTGTTGAATGCCGAGCTGTAGTCGATGAACAGCATTCTCACATAGGTATTCCTCTTGTCCAGATGGGTTAGGGCAGTGTGCAGTGTGGTTGAGATTGCATCGTCTGTGGACCTATTTGGGCGGTAAGCAAATTGGAGTGGGTCTAGGGTATCAGGTAGGGTGGAGGTGATATGGTCCTTAACTAGTCTCTCAAAGCACTTCATGATGACGGATGTGAGTGCTACGGGGCGGTAGTCGTTTAGCTCAGTTACCTTAGCTTTCTTGGGAACAGGAACAATGGTGGCCCTCTTGAAGCATGTGGGAACAGCAGACTGGTATAGGGATTGATTGAATATGTCCGTAAACACACCGGCCAGCTGGTCTGCGCATGCTCTGAGGGCGCGGCTGGGGATGCCGTCTGGGCCTGCAGCCTTGCGAGGGTTAACACGTTTAAATGTCTTACTCACCTCGGCTGCAGTGAAGGAGAGACCGCATGTTTTCATTGCAGGCCGTGTCAGTGGCACTGTATTGTCCTCAAAGCGGGCAAAAAGTTATTTAGTCTGCCTGGGAGCAAGACATCCTGGTCCGTGACTGGGCTGGATTTCTTCCTGTAGTCCGTGATTGACTGTAGACCCTGCCACATGCCTCTTGTGTCTGAGCCGTTGAATTGAGATTCTACTTTGTCTCTGTACTGACGCTTAGCTTGTTTAATAGCCTTGCGGAGGGAATAGCTGCACTGTTTGTATTCAGTCATGTTACCAGACACCCTGATTAAAAGCAGTGGTTCGCGCTTTCAGTTTCACACGAATGCTGCCATCAATCCATGGTTTCTGGTTAGAGAATGTTTTAATCGTTGCTATGGGAACGACATCTTCAACGCACGTTCTAATGAACTCGCACACCGAATCAGCGTATTCGTCAATGTTGTTATCTGACGCAATACGAAACATCTCCCAGTCCACGTGATGGAAGCAGTCTTGGAGTGTGGAGTCAGCTTGGTCAGACCAGCGTTGAACAGACCTCAGCGTGGGAGCCTCTTGTTTTAGTTTCTGTCTGTAGGCAGGGATCAACAAAGTCGTGGTCAGCTTTTCCGAAAGGGGGGCGGGGCAGGGCCTTATATGCGTCGCGGAAGTTAGAGTAACAATGATCCAAGGTCTTTCCACCCCTGGTTGCGCAATCGATATGCTGCTAAAATTTAGGGAGTCTTGTTTTCAGATTGGCCTTGTTAAAATCCCCAGCTACAATGAATGCAGCCTCCGGATAAATCGTTTCCAGTTTGCAGAGAGTTAAATAAAGTTCGTTCAGAGCCATCGATGTGTCTGCTTGGTTCTCTTGGTAGATAATGCGGTCTACATTTGATTGTGAGGAATTCTAAATCAGGTGAACAGAAGGATTTGAGTTCCTGTATGTTTCTTTCATCACACCATGTCACGTTAGTCATAAGGCATACGCCCCCGCCCCTCTTCTTACCAGAAAGATGTTTGTTTCTGTCGGCGCGATGCGTGGAGAAACCCGTTGGCTGCACCGCCTCGGATAGCATCTCTCCAGTGAGCCATGTTTCCGTGAAGCAAAGAACGTTACAGTCTCTGATGTCCCTCTGGAATGCTACCCTTGCTCGGATTTCATCAACCTTGTTGTCAAGAGACTGGACATTGGCAAGAAGAATGCTAGGGAGTGGTGCACGGTGTGCCCGTCTCCGGAGTCTGACCAGAAGAACGCCTCGTTTCCCTCTTTTTCTGAGTCGTTTTTTTGGGTCGCTGCATGGGATCCACTCCGTTGTCCTGTTTGTAAGGCAGAACACAGGATCCGCGTCGCGAAAAACATATTCTTGGTCGTACTGATGGTGAGTTGACGCTGATCTTATATTCAGTAGTTCTTCTCGACTGCATGTAATGAAACCTAAGATGACCTGGGGTACTAATGTAAGAAATAACACGTAAAAAAACAAAAAACTGTTTTTTTAGTAGTAGTTTCCTAGGAACGCGAAGCGAGGCGGCCATCTCTGTCGTTGCCAAGGGCTAAAATAGAAATTGGTTCTATTTCTAACGCATATCGTGCTGAAAGTCCTGCTTCTCCCATCTCCTCATTGGTTTATAGAAGCAGGTAACCACGTGCCATCTCCTCATTGGTTATACCCACGTGGGTGACAAAGATGAACGAGGTCAGTGGCGGTAATGCACCTAATTTATGAAAGTTGCCAATCGCAATATAAAGTCAAGAGAAGAACATGCCTAGAAGGAAGAGAGATGACTAGAAACGATTCGGTTGACCGTTTTATGTGTGGATTAATTGCCGGAGTAGAGGACCTTGTGCATTTCAGGTAAAATAACAACTCAATGTTTATATCCCAGGACAAATTATCTAGCAACCTCAAGCTAGCCAAAGAGGACAAATTAGCTAGCAAGTGCAAGCTAACTAGCTAAATTGACATAAATGTTTAATGCTTTTCGACCTGTCCCCAAATTAATATAATTGGTTCAGAGTTTGTTTTGATATTTTAACCTGCGTGTCGTGATTGCGTTTGGTGTGGGGGGACAAAATACATTTATGCCCGATAGCGCACGTGTGCTGCCAGTTTGGGTTCCGTGTTACAGGAAAAATTAGGGTTAAGTGCCTTGCTCAAGGACACATTGACAGATGTTTCACCTAGTTGGCATGGGGATTCGAACCAGCAACTTTTTGGTTACTGGCCCAACATTCTTAACCGCTAGACTACCTGCCAACCATTATCAGCAACATATTCATCATGAATCCTACTTTCATACAGCAGTAAAGTACACATCATTGTAACTGCTTTAGCTAGTAACTGCCATGTTCCATCAATGATCTATAAAGGGTGTATATACAGTACTTGGACCAAACTAATGTGTCTCTGTGTGGTTCATTGATCTATGTTGTATCTAAATTAAAAATAGATTAACCAGAGGTGTTAGGGGTTGGCAGGAAGCATTCTCTTAATGTGGCACAATAACAAAGTGACTCAGCAAACGTTAGTGGGTTATGTCCCAACGGACGACCACTGACCTGGAAACACTAGACAATTTATTGGAAAAAAGGTGAATTACCCACAGGTGTGGACTACAAACTTTCATCTATGTGGTTCTTTTTAGGTTAATAGTAAACCCTTACTAAGGAAGGAGATAAGGAAGGCACCCAGCCGGTGACAACTATTTGGACATAGCATTGGACTAATGATTCCCCTGCTTTCCTCTCACGCACAAGATGGCCTCCGCAGTGGTCACATTCAACAACGAGTGCAGAGTCAAAGCCTGGGTAGGGTGAGTCCAGGGTCACTACGCCTACAGGACACAACATCCCTACAGGGGACTGATCCCCCCCCCAACTTCCTCCCATGATGACAGTAATGAAGAAAGAGTGTCATCATCTAGTCCTCTCTCTAACAATTTATTCTGACAGTATTTCAAGGCAATGATACTTTCTAGAGCCAGGCCAATTTAAAATATGTGCTGGACTTATACTGCTATAGATGCAGGATGTCTCTTTGACAGGTCTTAACCCCTTAGACTCATAAATGGCCTATATGGATAAGGCTAAATGTAAATGTTTCTTACAGAACAAATATGGAAAGCATATGCGCAACCATGGTAGCAATTAAAAGGGAACATTTTGGAGATTCTGGGAAAATTATTAGACTAAAGATGAGGACATGCCAGCTGACAAGACTGAATCCAAACATCACACTGTTGACAATGTAAATTACATTAGTTTTATCGGGGGCGTAACTTTCACTGGGGACAGGTGGGACATGCCCCCCCCCATTCTAAAATTTAAATCCCCCCCCCCACAAATGTATTATTTTAATGTGATATAAAACGAGGCAACTGTGTGACGTTAGCTAATGTTTCATCCCCCCTCGACTGAGGTGAATGAAAAAGCTATGCTAGTGAGTAGCTACCACAGCCAGGCCAGCTCTAGCCTCTAGTTATCTGTCAGATAGTGATATGAGGTGGCTATTATTACTATCTAACAGCAGTTGTAGGTATAGAAATGTTTTGTAGCCTTTGTTTTGTGATGTTGAAAAATGAACTTGGCAAGCTTGGCAGTTTATGTACTGTCAGAGAGAGCTGGCCAAAAATGTAATTACATTTGCTATTATTTTTGCCTCAATCAAACTATACCTCAATCAAACGATGAAACCATCGGCCAAGCAATTGAAGATGGATATTCTGACGTCTTTTCAGTGCAATGTGAGTTCTATTAGTCAGTTATCAATGTAACGTAATCTGTCAGTTTCTCAAGCTAATTCTCCATTTTTCACTCTGACACAGTAATAAACAGCTCTAAAGTTACAGGCTTCACTGTCATGGTGCCCAGTAGAGGCCTGTGTGGGACCGATCTTTATCATCTCACTTCTGCTCACACCTGCTGGCTTTCTGTCCGGCTCCAACCCGCTACAGCAAGAACTGGTTCCAAACCCAACCGCAGTACCGCAATGTTATTTTAGACATATGTGACACAGATCACTTGCCAGGCATGGTCCCAGCAATGTTGTGCCCTATAGCCTATATCAGACTAAGAAATATGGGTGATAAATATGTAGCCCTATTCTAGGCAATGTAGCAAACTATAGCCTAATCATAGACCTATTTAGGAAGTACATTTCCTTGCAAAGATAACTGCTCCGTGCTTCTCCGCCCATGTACACAGAGGCCTACTCTATTTAATTGAGACCACACAGGCACCTGATCTCGCTGGTATGGCTACTGAACTGGAAGCAGCAAGAATGATGACAGTCACACTTGCTACATTTTGCATAGTCCTGTTGTATATCGCCTACCTTTTAGGAGGATGATTTGCAGGCAGAGACAAATTAATGAGTAATCCTTTTCAATGATGATTACATTTTTTGATTATCAATATTTATTTACATATTTAAGTTTTAAGGACCATATCAAAATAATCTGTGGGACAACAAAAATATTTTCATCCCAAAGTCGTCTGTCTGAACACCTGCTCCCGCCTGTGAATGACAAAGTTTCATCTTGAATTGATGGGTAGACCTACAGTAGCTACAGGACAGCAGCTTAAAGCTACAGTCTGGGATCTGGGAATAATGGTAATTTCAATTATTGAACCATTGATTCTATTCTTGGATAATATAATGAATAAATGTACACCAAAGTAATTCTTCCTCATGCCTCATTTTAGGAGGATTGTGACATTACGTGAATGGTGAAAGGGGTCTCAGCAGGGTCAGACAGCCAGGGAAGATCAGTCTGGGACAGAGGTGAGGTGAATTTTTGCAGATACAACACTTTATTCTCTCTGTGCAGCAAACACTGGACAAGCCAGATGCTATTTTAAGGCAGTCTGACAAACCTCCAAAGTTGATTTCCAAACTGTTTCATGGGTTGATAGAGGCTTTTCCCAATGACACAAAACATGTAAAACAAAAATGTGAGGAAGACCTGGGAGACACTATTGATGATGATGAATGGATACAGAGATGTTAGAATGCCCAGTCATGTTCATATACAGTACTAGTCCAAAATTTGGACACACCTACTCATTCAAGGGTTTTTCTTTATTTTTTACTTTTTTCTACATTGTAGAATAATAGTGAAGACATCAAATCTATAAAATACCACATATGGAATCATGTAGTAACCAAAAAAAGTGTTAAACAAATCAAAATATATTTGAGATTCTTCAAAGTAGTAGTTGTCTGGTGTGTCCAAACTTTTGACTGGTATATTTTTTTAAGGGATGTGTCCCCCCCACTTCTAAAACCAAAGTTGCACCCCTGAGTTTTATTATATGTAAATGTGAAGTGCAGATTTGGACTCACATTTACTTGGCTTGCTTGTATGACATCAAAGCGGAATTTATTATAATCCTCAATATTTCATCTTCCAAAAGAAATAGGGTTCTCGTAATATACAGCATTTCCCTCACTTACACGGAAACCGGCTGCTTACCCAAACCGGCTGCGCACATGCGCCATCGTGCATACATTTATTTTGTCCCCCTACACCAAATGCGATCACGACACGTAGGTTAAAATATCTAAATAAACTCTGAACCAATTACATTAATTTGTGGACAGGCCAAAAAGCATTAAACATGTATGGCAATTTAGCTAGTTAGCTTGCACTTTCTAGCTAATTTGTCCTATTTAGCTAGCTTGCTGTTGATAGCTATTTTGTCCTGGGATATAAACATTGAGTTGTTATTTTACCTGAAATGCACAAGTTCCTCTACTCCGACAATTAATCCACACATAAAACGGTCAACCAAATTGTTTCTAGTCATCTCTCCTACCAGGCTTTTTCATCTTTGAACTTATATGGTGATTGGCATCTACACTTTCATAATATTACCACGACAACTGGCAAAACAGTTAGTCTTTCAATCATCCACGTAGGTATAACCAATGAGGAGATGGCACGTGGGTACCTGCTTCTATAAACCAATGAGGAGATGGGAGAGGCAGGACTTGCAGTGCGATCTGCGTCAGAAATAGGAATGACTTCTATTTTAGCCCTTGGCAACGCAGACGCTCATTGGCACACACGAGCAGTGTGGGTGCAATAATTGAATAACATATATTTCTACATTTATTTTGCAATGCTCGCGCATGCGATGCGAACGGTGTAGTCAGGGTATTAGACATCAAAACATTTGCAAAAGTTGCCCAATTAGTGGGAGGGATGGGGGCAACTTCTTGTCACGCGAGGTGCTCAAATTCAGAATGGTTGTCAGTCAAAACCCATACAGAGCCTAATGGAAGAGACCCTGAGTGTTACGGTTTTCTAGGTGTGAAGGATAGTCGGACCAAAATGCAGCGTGTAGATTGCGATCCATGTTTAATGAACAACGTGAAACACGAATAAACACAAAACACAAAACACTACAAAACAAAGAACGTAACGAAAACCGAAACAGCCTATACTTGTGTAAATAAATAAAGAGATAGGAACAACGACACTAAGGACAATCACCCACGACAAACTCAAAGAATATGGCTGCCTAAATATGGTTCCCAATAAGAGACAACGATAAACACCTGCCTCTGACTGAGAACCACTCCAGACAGCCATAGACTTTGCCAGATAACCCCACTAGCTACAATCCCAATACATACACACCAAAACCCCAAGACAAAACACAACACAATACAAAAACCCCATGCCACACCCTGGCCTGACCCAATACATGAAGAAAAACACAAAATACTTAGACCAGGGCGTGACACTGAGCTCTGACGTCAAGTATAGCATATTACAGTACAGCCAGCGTTCCAATTTAGGTGCTTATCAGTGTCCAAGTCTGCCATTTTCAACCCGTATACAGGTACGAGCCTAAAGGGCTTCATTCCAACCTGTGTTGGGGTCAATTCTGTATTGAGTTGCGAATTGCTTTTTAATTCCAATTAAATTATTGAATTTGAATTATCCACACCCCAATTAAATGAGACTTTCATGTTTCACTTCTCTGTTGAATTGCTATGAATTGCTTTGAATTCACTTCTACTTCCTTCAATTCAAATTCTATTCAAAATCTGCTTCCTGTGGGGTGTGGCCAATTCAAATTCAATTCAAATTCATTGTTTGAATTTAATAAAATTCCCCAAATTCCAAATTGACCCCATCCCTGCTTTATACATCTATGACATCAGAGTGCGAATTGTACCGTGACATTCTTGGGAGCCTCGTGCATGCAACATTTTTTTTTAATGGGCCTAATAGTGAAGACAAAAATGCATTACATTTTAATGGGGCATGAACACACCCGGTAATGATGTTTAAATCTGATTCTCAAACAAATCACTTCAAAGAGTAGACTAACTGTGGCTGCGTACGTTCGTCCACTCTAAAATAATTCCAGCATCCAAACAGTGCACTGTGCACGTGTAATTTCATGAAAGGGAAGAGACTAGAGGTAGACCGATTATGATTTTTCAACACCGATACCGATTATTGGAGGACCAAAAAAGCCGACACAGATTAATCAGCCCATTTTTTTATTTGTAATAATGACAATTACAACAATACTGAATTAACACTTATTTTAACTTAATATAAAACATCAATAAAATCAATTTAGCCTCAAATAAATAATGAAACATGTTCAATTTGGTTTAAATAATGCAAAAACAAAGTGTTGGAGAAGAAAGTAATATGTGCCATGTAAAAATGTGTGCCATGTAAAATATGTGCCATGTAAAAATGTGTGCCATGTAAAATGTGTGCCATGTAAAATATGTGCCATGTAAAAAAGCTAACGTTTAAGTTCCTTGCTCAGAACATGAGAACATAAGAAAGTTGGTGGTTCCTTTTAACATGAGACTTCAATATTCCAAGGTAAGAGGTTTTAGGTTGTAGTTAATATGGTATTTACAGGACTATTTCTCTCTATACCATTTGTATTTCATAAACATTTTATTGGATGTTCTTATAGGCACTATAGTATTGCCAGTGTAACAGTAGAGCTTCCGTCCCCCTCCTTGCCCCTACCTGGGCTCGAACCAGGAACACATAGACAACAGCAACACTCTAAGCATCGTTACCCATCGCTCCACAAAAGCCGCGGCCCTTGCAGCGCAAGGGGAATAACTACTCCAAACCTAAAAGTGAGTGACGTTTGAAACAGTATTAGCGCACACCCAGCTAACTAGCTAGCCATTTCACATTGGTTACACCAGCCATTAGGCTGATAGGCTTGAAGTCATAAACAGCGCTGTGCTTGCGAAGAGCTGCTGGCTTCTACTACATTCGCGTAACAGGCAGGATACTCGAGGAGTGCAATGGTTAGAGCGTTGGACTAGTTAACTGTGCAGTTGCAAGATTGGAACCCCTGAGCTGACAAGGTGAAAATCTGTCGTTCTGCCCCTGAACAAGGCAGTTAACCCACAGTTCCTAGGCAGTCATTGAAAATAAGAATGTGTTCTTAATTGACTTGCCTAGTTAAAGAAAAGGCATTAAAAAAAATATATATATTTTTTGTTATTAAAAATTAATCGGAAATCGTCGCCCAAAAATACCGATTTCCGATTCTTATGAAAACTTGAAATCGGCCCTAATTAATCGCCCATTCCAATTAATCGGCCATTCCGACCGACCTCTAGAAGAGACATCTGTTAAAAACACCATAATGACATTCAGCGATTGTCATTAGGCCTACTACAGTGGTGTGTGTGTATTCATGGATGCCAATGGAAGCCATACTTCCCCAGAAATGTGAACAATAAAAAAAGCATATGAAATAATGCTTCAATAAGGTTTCATAATTGTTCAATTCGCAAGTAGTTGAATCTATCTCACCGGAGAAAGCATCCGAGTGATCGAAACTGCGGCCCTCTGTCTCAGTATGTGTATCATATGTATCTGATGCTGTCTGGCCAAAAAGAGTATGACAGGTGCTGTTTCGCTCGCTTGGATGCTTTCTCCTGCGAGATTCATGCGTCTTGCCGTTGGCGCACATCTCGTCAAATTATAAATATTTAATGACCCTCCCAAAGGTGAACTTTTGTTGCCTTTAGAGGAGCTCATGTCTCATTCATCCTCTGTAATTCGCACTCTGTATGACATTTTTTTAAATGAAGGACTATGGTACCCTAAGGCTATCCAAAGGTTAGGCCCACATGCTTCCTGTCAACAAGAGTCACCCAGCTGGACCAAAGTCAAATATTGGTATTTCCTATTCCAACTTAAACTCATTACACTGTTCCTGCATTCAGAAAAGATAAGAGGAAAAATTTGGGCTATTCTCTCTGATAAGGTTAAAGAGCCAAACTATGAATCATCTTAATCACAATAGCTTGGCCAAAATAAATATCTAGAATAGCCATTGGCAAGAAAATAAAATATTACTGTCCAGATGTGGTACTTCCGGCGCCGACAGATATGGCCGCCTCGCTTCGCGTTCCTAGGAAACTATGCAGTTTTTTGTTTTTTTACGTGTTATTTCTTACATTAGTACCCCAGGTCATCTTAGGTTTCATTACATACAGTCGAGAAGAACTACTGAATATAAGATCAGCGTCAACTCACCATCAGTACGACCAAGAATATGTTTTTCGCAACGCGGATCCTGTGTTCTGCCTTACAAACAGGACAACGGAGTGGATTCCATGCAGCGACCCAAAAAAACGACTCAGAAAAAGAGGGAAACGAGGCGGTCTTCTGGTCAGACTCCAGAGACGGGCACACCGTGCACCACTCCCTAGCATTCTTCTTGCCAATGTCCAGTCTCTTGACAACAAGGTTGATGAAATCCGAGCAAGGGTAGCATTCCAGAGGGACATCAGAGACTGTAATGGTGTGATGAAAGAAAAATACAGGAACTCAAATCCTTCTGTTCACCTGATTTAGAATTCCTCACAATCAAATGTAGACCGCATTATCTACCAAGAGAATTCTCTTCGATTATAATCACAGCCGTATATATCCCCCCAAGCAGACACATCGATGGCTCTGAACAAACTTTATTTAACTCTCTGCAAACTGGAAACGATTTATCCGGAGGCTGCATTCATTGTAGCTGGGGATTTTAACAAGGCTAATCTGAAAACAAGACTCCCTAAATTTTATCAGCATATCGATTGCGCAACCAGGGGTGGAAAGACCTTGGATCATTGTTACTCTAACTTCCGCGACGCATATAAGGCCCTGCCCCGCCCCCCTTTCGGAAAAGCTGACCACGACTCCATTTTGTTGATCCCTGCCTACAGACAGAAACTAAAACAAGAAGCTCCCACGCTGAGGTCTGTTCAACGCTGGTCTGACCAAGCTGACTCCACACTCCAAGACTGCTTCCATCACGTGGACTGGGAGATGTTTCGTATTCCGTCAGACAACAACATTGACGAATACGCTGATTCGGTGTGCGAGTTCATTAGAACGTGCGTTGAAGAAGTTGTTCCCATAACAACGATTAAAACATTCCCTAACCAGAAACTGTGGATTGATGGCAGCATTCGTGTGAAACTGAAAGCGCGAACCACTGCTTTTAATCAGGGCAAGGTGTCTGGTGACATGACTGAATACAAACAGTGCAGCTATTCCCTCCGCAAGGCTATTAAACAAGCTAAGCGTCAGTACAGAGACAAAGTAGAATCTCAATTCAACGGCTCAGACACAAGAGGCATGTGGCAGGGTCTACAGTCAATCACGGACTACAGGAAGAAATCCAGCCCAGTCACGGACCAGGATGTCTTGCTCCCAGGCAGACTAAATAACTTTTTGCCCGCTTTGAGGACAATACAGTGCCACTGACACGGCCTGCAATGAAAACATGCAGTCTCTCCTTCACTGCAGCCGAGGTGAGTAAGATATTTAAACGTGTTAACCCTCGCAAGGCTGCAGGCCCAGACGGCATCCCCAGCCGCGCCCTCAGAGCATGCGCAGACCAGCTGGCCGGTGTGTTTACGGACATATTCAACCAATCCCTATACCAGTCTGCTGTTCCCACATGCTTCAAGAGGGCCACCATTGTTCCTGTTCCCAAGAAAGCTAAGGTAACTGAGCTAAACGACTACCGCCCCGTAGCACTCACATCCGTCATCATGAAGTGCTTTGAGAGACTAGGCAAGGACCATATCACCTCCACCCTACCTGACACCCTAGACCCACTCCAATTTGCTTACCGCACAAATAGGTCCACAGACGATGCAATCTCAACCACACTGCACACTGCCCTAACCCATCTGGACAAGAGGAATACCTATGTGAGAATGCTGTTCATCGACTACAGCTCGGCATTCAACACCATAGTACCCTCCAAGCTCGTCATCAAGCTCGAGACCCTGGGTCTCGACCCCGCCCTGTGCAACTGGGTACTGGACTTCCTGACGGGCCGCCCCCAGGTGGTGAGGGTAGGCAACAACATCTCCTCCCCGCTGATCCTCAACACTGGGGCCCCACAAGGGTGCGTTCTGAGCCCTCTCCTGTACTCCCTGTTCACCCACGACTGCGTGGCCACGCACGCCTCCAACTCAATCATCAAGTTTGCGGACGACACAAAAGTGGTAGGCTTGATTACCAACAACGACGAGACGGCCTACAGGGAGGAGGTGAGGGCCCTCGGAGTGTGGTGTCAGGAAAATAACCTCACACTCAACGTCAACAAAACTAAGGAGATGATTGTGGACTTCAGGAAACAGCAGAGGGAACACCCCCTATCCACATCGATGGAACAGTAGTGGAGAGGGTAGCAAGTTTTAAGTTCCTCGGCATACACATCACAGACAAACTGAATTGGTCCACTCACACAGACAGCATCGTGAAGAAGGCGCAGCAGTGCCTCTTCAACCTCAGGAGGCTGAAGAAATTCGGCTTGTCACCAAAAGCACTCACAAACTTCTACAGATGCACAATCGAGAGCATCCTGGCGGGCTGTATCACCGCCTGGTACGGCAACTGCTCTGCCCCCAACCGTAAGGCTCTCCAGAGGGTAGTGAGGTCTGCACAACGCATCACCGGGGGCAAACTACCTGCCCTCCAGGACACCTACACCACCCGATGTTACAGGAAGGCCATAAAGATCATCAAGGACATCAACCACCCGAGCCACTGCCTGTTCACCCCGCTATCATCCAGAAGGCGAGGTCAGTACAGGTGCATCAAAGCTGGGACAGAGAGACTGAAAAACAGCTTCTATCTCAAGGCCATCAGACTGTTAAACAGCCACCACTAACATTGAGTGGCTGCTGCCAACACACTGACACTGACACTGACTCAACTCCAGCCACTTTAATCATGGGAATTGATGGGAAATGATGTAAATATATCACTAGCCACTTTAAACAATGCTACCTTATATAATGTTTACATACCCTACATTACTCATCTCATATGCATACGTATATACTGTACTCTATATCATCGACTGCATCCTTATGTAATACATGTATCACTAGCCACTTTATCTATGCCACTTTGTTTACATACTCATCTCATATGTATATACTGTACTCGATATCAGCTACTGTATCTTGCCTATGCTGCTCTGTACCATCACTCATTCATATATCCTTATGTACATATTCTTTATCCCCTTACACTGTGTATAAGACAGTAGTTTTGGAATTGTTAGTTAGATTACTTGTTGGTTATTACTGCATTGTCGGAACTAGAAGCACAAGCATTTCGCTACACTCGCATTAACATCTGCTAACCATGTGTATGTGACAAATAAAATTGGATTTGATTTGATTTGATCCCATATTACCTCTATATTCCCTTTAACGAGAGAGGCAGAAGACTGGAAAGTGTAGTTACGTAACCACCTAAAATGGAACATGAAAAAGATGCCTGTGGTGTCGAAATGTTGTCTGTTTTGTGCATCTCAAACTACTGTGGGAGTTGAAGACTTTTTCATTTGTATCTGTCCAGCACCTGAACAAGTTAGATTTACTAAAAGTGATCAAGATATCAGATTGGAGTGTTCCATGGTGTTTCTGAAGACTACGGATCTTGAACTGCAAGCACTCTGACAATGTCAACGTGCACACAGTATTCTGGATAATTGCTCATATCCTGGTCTTATTTTTCTTATATTTATTAATCTCTTGTATGTTCTTCTTTAGTTATTTTCTTTTTTTCTTGGGATTATTTGTGTATCAGTATTGTACTGTTTACTGCACTGCTGGAGCTAGGAACACAAGCATTTCGCTGCACCTGCTTCAACATCTGCTCATCTATGTACGCGAAAAATAAACTTTAATTTATTCAGGATAAGCTTTACATGCACCGTTGATTTACCACCCATGAGTGTCTCTGTATTCATAAATAAACAGAATATTGCTCATTTACCCAAGGACGGTGAAAATATCTTTTGAAATGGGGAGCGGAAAAAAATGTTTGTACACCTAATTTTGATATTTTTCTGCTTATAATTTCCGACATTAGGAAGGTCAACTTTGTTAGTCTATAATTATATACAGACAGCTTCTCTTCCGTCATTCCTTGTTGCTCTAGAACACTAAATAAAGCCTTGCTCACCAGAATGTCATTCATCGATAGAATGAAAGCATTATCAATAATGTAGTTGACATTGGTAGCGTTCTCTTTCATTTCTGCTTCTCTCACGCAGCGAAGACATTTAGGGACTGGGGAGATTTTCCGTTCAAAATTGACATCAGTTTGTTGGCCGGTTTTAACTTGTTAGGGCTAGGGTCCTTTTTCTAGATTTTCGGATTCCTATCTTGGCATGTTGAACGAGTGGATTACTCAAATCGATGGCGCCAACTAAACAGACCTTTTGGGATATGAAGAAGGATTTTATCTAACAAAATGATACTACATGTTTTAGCTGGAACCCTTTGGATGACAAATCAGAGGAAGATTTTCAAAAAGTAAGGGAATTTTTAATTTGTGAATTTATAAAACCTGTGCCTGCGGAAAAATATTTTGATGTGGGGCGTGCCGTCCTCAAACAATCGCATGGCATGCTTTCGCTGTAAAGCCTACTGTAAATCGGACAGTGCGGTTAGATTAACAAGAACTTAAGCTTTCAACCGATATAAGACACTTGTATGTACATAAATGTTTAATATCCATCATTTTTATAATTATTTATTTGAATTGCGTGCCCTCCGGTTTCGGGATGCTAGCGGGACACCTAGCCCAAAGAGGTTTTTTAAGGAAATGAAAATCTGTGAAAACAATCCAACATGTTTCTGACAGTAATTCAGTTTGCCTTGGAAGCATATTTTATGACTGAAAGTGAAATACTGTCAGCTTTTTATGTCGCAGGAAAAAAATGCACGTTTAGGTTGCAAACAGCTCCCAAAGTGAGCATTCGCATTTTCTCAAGATGAAAGAAAGAAATCATATTTCTCCAATCCTATTCCCAAGACAAAATTAACATTTGGTCTATCAATTTACTGCAATAAACAATTAATTATGCATGAGTTAATGTTATAATAGCCTACATCAGAGTCCAGACTTCAGTTACTATTCCAACTATTACTTTTCCCATCTGAACTTCAAAGTTGATACTATGTGAAACTGAGTCTGCGCAGACCGTTTAACAACAGTAAATGGGATAAGATGTAAACATGCCACAGTATCCCGTCTAAGATCGGCATATCCCAGGCATCTTATCTGGGTTTCTTAAAACCAGGATAGGAGCTTTATTTGGGTTATTGTAAACTCAAAAACAGGGATATTGGTGGGCATGTAGTGCTGCAGGTAGCCTAGCGGTTAGAGCATTGGACCAGTAGCCTTCAGCAAGGATCTTAACCGTACTACTATGTGTATGTGACAATAAAACATATATAGCCTATTTATGTGTAAATATGGTCATTGATTATAATCTGCCTTGCTTCAGCTGACAGCAGTTAGACTCTTTTGATTACGCCAAGGCTGCTGGCCGATCTGTACTACCTCCAAACTCCAAGCCCAGCATACTACTCTAGTCTGGTCTGGTCTGCTAATGTTCCTGGTCTGCCAATCTCACTGCTAATGGTCTTTAAATACTCCCCCACTGTTCCAGAACTTCCAGGAATATTTCTGAACATGTTTTAGTTTTTCCCATAATTGGGGCATTGGCATCAAACAATTCCATGAACAGTGTGGACAAACTGTTGGCTGCCATACAATTTAAACACATGGATCTGCACTGATAATGGCAGGTCCTGAAAATGTAATGGCACCTCTGTTATAGCATCTGTACCACACTTGCACCTCTTCAACTCCGCTTTGAAAAGATGGCTGTTCCTAGGAGATACAGGCTGGAGAAATGTGAAGCTAGCAGTGACAAGTCTTCACAAGGTTTACAAGGCAAAGGCTATCTGTGGTCTCTGATCTTGGAGTGTCTGAACTTTGAGTGCAAGGCCCAAGTGCTCCCAGGGAGTAGAGCTGAAATGTGTTATAGTGAGGTGGGGAAGGTAGGGGGGAGTCTGCACTCCAGGGTGGTTGATTTTTGGAGGGAATGTGGACTCCCACCACTTGACGATATCTCTGCTAAGCAGGTCATTATCACAACACACACACACACAGTTTATTGTGTATTCTCCAGACCAAGGTCTCCTCCAGCTATCTCAGTCCCATTCTGCTACATTCCAGACGCATGCACTTGCCTGAAGCCTCCTCTGTCTACTACGGTATCTGACTACGAGACAGATAGTGGTGCTGAGATGTTTGCAGGGAAATATGCTGACAATGAGGTGGGGTAGAGCAACATTCTTATAGGCTTTGTTGAGCTTTGTTGAGCTCAACTGCCCCAATACTGTCCTCTCTCTGCCTTTGTTTATTTTCCACTATACTTTATTTCCACTGTAGTCTAAGGCTTTGCTTATTTCCACTGTACTTCTATAGTACAATCCTGCTGGAGCTTCAGTCAGAATTGTAAACAAAACAATGGACCATGTCCATGTGCACACCGCCAGGTACATGTCCATGTGCACACCGCCAGGTACATGTCCATGTGCACACCGCCAGGTACATGTCCATTTAATCTCCCAAGGTGGAAGCCTTGCCGTGAGGAAGGAAAGCTTGACAGGAAAAACTGAACAAAATAGGGAACTTGCTACAACTAAGGAAAAGTTCATGGCATTTTGAGCAAAGTTGACTTGAGATGATTTCCCATAAATGTTGCTGTAAAGCGTAAAAGGCCCTCTCAAACAGATGTGGACAGTGTTTAACATGAATGAAGGGACTAGGGAGGGAGAGGGTTAGAGAGGGAGAAGGACTAAGCACGAAAAGTCTCATTTGTTCTTAATTGAAATCATTATGTCCAGTGTGATCAGGACAGGACAACACCACTGGACACATCTGGAGAAGAAAGAACATTGCCCTTCATCATTAGTAGCACACTCAGTGATGTTGCCCATAACTCAGAGAGTTCCACACCTTTGGGGACCAGGGGTGTAGTGCTGCCTGAGCATGAAGGAGTGGCGCTCCCTCAATTTTTTCTATTTGAGAATACACGCAGCTGGTGTAACTATTTCTGGAAAATTAATTCTGATAAATTTGAAATAAATTATATTTAATTACCACTAAAATTCTATGAAAAACAATAGAATGACAAACCAAATAAATATGTATAGCAGCCTAGAGGTAGGTAAGTGGTGGTTTGTTCCCTTTCTTCTCTCTGGTGGTGAGAATGATGAAGAACTATAAGCTGTGTGTGTGCACTGTGGAAGCCCGTCAGAGGATGGACCACAATGGCCAATGAAAACGTTGAAAAACAACATTTCCCTGTGTGTGTCTGCCTTGATGTTCATAAAACTCCACGCACCCCCTCTGCGCAGAGGAACCCAGAACGAAATGTGACCACTTGGTCACAGCAACATCGTTCTGCCAAGGACACCCAAACCAGAGTGGCCACCGCAAAGCCTGAGAGCCTGACCTTCTCTGGAAGTTGCTGTAGCCCTGCTTGGGATACTTAGCCTACATTGGCTATTAGTTGAGACGCAGGGCTCATTCTAGCTTGGTATGTTAGGATGGGCAATTGGAACTGTGAATTAGGCCAAGTTTGAGGTAATAATGCATTTAGGTTATAGTTTATTGTGATGCATGAATACATCACACTAAAAGCTTGATTTTATGGTGGTTGAAAAAATTCTACATAGTAATGATTTATGTTCACTACTTGGTCAATTATTATGAATATGTTCAATCTATGCAAATAAATTACATGAATTGATAGTTCACCTCTGTTTTCTTTTATTCTGTAATAGGGTATATTGTATTGTGTTCAAGCAAATCAAATCAACGTTTATTTATAATAGAGCATGTAAGCTACACAATACAATGAAATGCCTACTCGCAATAAAGCTCTCCTCGCAAGCAGTGCAATGATATTAAGCTAAGTATTTGTTTTTACATTAGGCAATAACCAAATAGCTACACCACGTAGTATTGTTCCTGAACTGGCCAAATGGAGGAGCTATCCTTCAGCACCACAAGTTGGTTTAACTACTTTAAGATCAGTGTGCTCCTGGTGTTTTCCTTTCAACACTACGAAGAGCACTCCAATTGCTTAAAATGAAATCTCATCAAGATCTGTTGCCTACACCGAATAGTCATCACTTATTACTATTATTACAAATAGAACACTATCACTTCACACAACAAGTAAAAAACAATCCACATGCGCCAACACAACAGTGCGCGCCACTAGGCAGGATATACCCTTTGATTGAAACAAAATACAAGGCTAATAGTTTGTTACCACAATCTACTCTTATTCGCTCATAAAACAGTAGGCTAATAGTTTGTTACCACAATCTACTCTAATTGGCTCATAAAACAGTAGGCTAATAGTTTGTTACCACAATAAACTCTAATTCACTCATAAAACAGTAAGCTAATAGTTTGTTACCACAATCTACTCTAATTGGCTCATAAAACAGTAGGCTAATTCAAGAAGCTCTAATACCATATTCCCATGAAACTGATTGAGATCAAACAAATGATTGGCATGGAGATGCAGTTTGGACGTTTCAGCTGCAAAATGTGAAGAATAATCATTCATGATGGACAGAGATGATGGCCTATTTGAAATGAGGTAGCCTATGCCTAACTTTGTGTTTGAGGGTATTAAAAATATAACATTTTATTTTGCACAATATGGTTAGGCAAAGGCAGATGTTGTGATTGGAGAATGCATTTTATGCATATTCTATAATGATAGGCCATTAAATTGGCTACATCTGTGGGTACAAACTTTGATTGAGTAAATAATGTCATTTACATGATTTTTTTGCGCTCCCTCACCTAAAAGAATAGCAGTACACCACTGTTGGGGACATATGAAATACACTATTAGGCTACATAAGCAAGAATGGAACTAATAAGAAATAGTAACATTCAATTTGTTTGTGTACTTGAAATCATTATGTTGATGTACAGCTGCCTGCAATGTTTGTCCAAAACCTAGATGTTTGAGAAATGGCATAAAACTGGAAAGTCTGAAAATCTCTCACAATATTTAAGCGATTATGCTGTGTTCTGTTGTTGTTCAGGCAGGCCATGGACAGTGTGTTCTCTCTACTCATGGTCTGTTGTTGGAAGGGTAATGGCAGCACTCTAAACACTTCCCATATTCATGATAGGGAGCTAAAATGCTCATACTTCACTAATGAGAGTGAATTTGTGATTAAGCTAATGCATCATGAACATGTATCCTTAATGTGAGCTATGTTCACGTATCAACTGACACAAGAGTTACCAATGACCCTAAAACATTTGGCTACCTATGTGTTTGGTGTATTCATAAGTGTATTTGTCAAAAGAGCAATTGTATCTGCTCCATTTAGCTCTGATCCATACATTGTAGCTCAGACTGCCCTCCAGAGCGGCTGCAGCGAGAGTTGAGAGTTGGGGTGACTGACACCACCACCAACACAGTAAAAGTTGACCAAACCCTTTCTGAGTCAACCATGTAGCATTACTATACCGTCATTATTATTCTGAGCAGGTGATCAGACTTGACCCCCGACCGCCATGTCTGGCCTGCGAGCCAAGATCGTGTGCCAAGTGTCTGGTGCTGCCCGACTCCCCACTGGCTGGTTAATGAAGGGCTTCGCGGGTGGGGGGGTCTGGGCGGGGCCGCTCTGCTCTGGAAGCCTCAATGCTGGTCTGTCCCGGGCCAGCTGTTGATTCACAGCTCCTTCGCCACCACAACAAACAGAGGCCACACAGGGGCTTGCAGCAAGGCAGAGCACAGAGCAGAGCAACGCTGTGTGACAGCACAGACCTCAAAGCCCGGGCGATCAATTTCTCCACTGTCGCCACGGAAACAGAGCCGTGTGTGTGTGTGTGTGTGTGTGTGTGTGTGTGTGTGTGTGTGTGTGTGTGTGTGCGTGTGTGTGTGTGTCTCTCTCTCTGCCCAGCGTACTGTGAGGGGCTTCTGTCTGCTACATTCTACAGCTCTCACCTGCTCCTCTGTGAAAAATGAACAGCCGTCTCAGCATCACTCTGAGCCAGCCAGCGCACTGGAGGAAAACAAAATCAAACCACTGTTCTGTTCTCAGACCGCAGCCATTTGTCCATCAGCACATTCAATAGGTGAATAGATTCTCCCTTCTTTCCCTGTGGGAGGAGAGAGTTTACCCCTTCAATAACAATGATTTCAAGTCTCAGGGAGGGAATATGTTGCAAAAAAGTTACAGCTCAGAGCACTCATGGAGAAAAAAATGCATCTTGAGGAAAACACAGAGAGAAACGGCAGAGAGAGAAGTCTTTCAGAGAATGCCCGCTGCATTGGCCGTATGGCTGGGCGTTTTCACCAAGCAGCAAGACCACTGAATCACTGAAGGGTATCTACTCCGCTCCCTGGGACAGAACAGAAGGTTCCATTCAGTCCTACTCAGCGCTGTGTAAACGTTAGCTCTGCCAAAACAGAAATGTGTATTTTCCTGCAAAAGCCACTCTTATCTGCCACAGAGGGAGTCGTTGTTGGCATTATAGAATACATGTTAGTTGTTAAGGTTGCAACCAGCCACTAGATGAGATGACAACAAAGCTCAGTGAAGCTAGGCTGAAGTCGTGTTCAACTCCCCCTTTTAATACAGCATAACGATTAATAGACAAAATGTACAAGCTCCACAACTACACTGAAATTGTATACAATGGAATTACTTAGCACTACAAAATAGCTGCTTTGTAGTAACATGAGTAACAACAATTAATAACACCTGACTTGTTACACATAAGAAATTCCCTGTTATGTCAATAGGTAATGTAGTTAGGCTGTTATTACTATGTTCTTACACTATTGTTATTACACTTGCTGTGCAAGGTACAGAGATGGAGATCAGGACTGTGATTTTATAATGAAAAGGATCCCCAGTAACTCTTGGGACAACATCCCCCCAACCTCCACCTCACCTCACCTCACCTCACAAAACACCCAAGGACTTGAGGCAAAGGGCTACCTCAGGCGTCAGCAGCCAGTTCTGACTGATCAGTGGCAGGGCTGCTGTGGCCAGGCCACAACACTGTTTGACCAATCAGTGGTCAGCTGGCTCCATGGACAAAATCACTCAGTTAATGCTCCAGTTAGCCTTACACCGCCTCAGCCTCCCACGATACCAAACACACCAAATATTATGACAATACAAAATGTAATGTGAAGGTAATATTCTTAAACTTGAAAAATGGATGCTAGTTTTTGCACTACTCTCAGTAAAACCCATGCTTCAAATAAACTCAAATTATCCCCAGTGTAAACACATTATCACAGGGAAAATATTTATTAGGTAAATCAACCAGAACAGGTGATGAGATGTTTTTGTCTGGCAATAAAATGAGAGGCGTTATGATTGAAAATGTTTCCAAATCTCCATGGCTTGACCTGTGTTGTGCCAATGAACATGTGCTCAGCTATAATGAGGTTAGTGACCCAGCTGAAGATGAAGTAACCCAGTGAAGCCCATCAATTGACTTATCTTCCACACATGTATGGACCACAGGGCACCAGAGTTCAAGTTCATAACCATGAGGGTTATTATCAGACCACCAAACACATGGAACGTGGAGGATGTAGTCTGCCCCTTTTACATTTTTACCTGACTAATTAATTTGACTTTGTGTAAGAATAGCCTAATTCTTATTGAGACATGTTTAGGGAGCTGTCATAAGTTTACAAGTAGTCTAAAAAAAGATATGCCAAGATCAATCAAAATATTGTTTCATTTCATTTTTTGTTTTTCTACTTTAAAGCTTTATTCTCACTTCATTGCACTCTCATACTGTTCCTTATAATCAAGTGTTCATAGGAGGAGTTACACTTACCAAAGTATTCTTTTTTCATGTGCATTTCTAACTCCTTCTCCAGCTCCAAGGTGAGTGCTTCCAGACTCCTTTCTGCTTGGCTTGGGCCACTTTCCCGGCATGGGGTCACCTGGTAAGGTAGTTTAAACCTCTGCCCTGAGGCTGGAGTTTTCATATGGAGCCCATAAGAAGATGATGGTGATCCAGCGGTCACCTCTGTGTTCATCCCTGCCTGGGTTGACTGTTGTGGTGCATGCTGTGGCAGGGCCTCTGGCATCCCAGAGAGCGCTTGGAGATGGATACGACTATGAACACCGTTGGTATCGCCACAATCTTGTGTTAGTATGTCCTCCTGCAAACCAGTCCCCAGCATTGAGGACCTGGGTGAAGGCAGTTGGAGATCTGGGTAGGTGCTCATAGATCCCCTGGAGCTCCGGGAACTTCTGGAACTGTGACTGGAGATACTGGATCGGGGACTAACAACGCAGTTAGCTATTGTCCCGGGTCTTGCACACCCTTCCTGGCTGCAGATGCTTGACCGGGGACTGGCCACCGGCATGCCATGCAAAACTGCACCCTCCAGATCATGGTTCCCCACAGGCATGTAACGTGAATCTGAATAGCTAGAGCGTGGACTGGTGGTACAAGAATACTGGCTCGCTGTGCTGGACCTGGGGCTGATGTGCCTTTGGTCGTAGCCCATACTGATGCCGCTGGTGCGGTTACTGCTGGGCTTACTGCAGCAGTCATAGCTGTTCAGACTGGCCCTTGGACTGGAATGTTTACTTGTGTCGCTGGCTGTACTTGCATAGCTAGACCGGGGGCTGAGGGCACTGCTCCCTTCACAGTGTACCAGACTGGACCTGGGACTAGTGTACTTGTCTTGCCCGGGTACCAACAGACTCGTGCGCGGGCTACTGATGCTCGACCTCGGGCTTGCATGTTTGCTTTGCTCCTGGGAGGAGAGGGAGGATACGAAACTGGACCGCGGGCTGGTTGCATTGTATCTGCCGTCGTGGTTGGTGGTAATACAAATACTGTTGCATCTGTTGCCAGGTGAGGGTACTGGCTTGTTCAAAACCACTCCATCGTACGCGCTACCAGTGCTGTACCTATGCCCCAGCACCTCCAAGGAGTACCTCCTGTGTCGCTCGGACGCGCCGCTATAACACGGCAAAGCAATTTCGGATTTGGTGCAATAGCTATCTTCATTAGGATAAACTATGTCTCTTTGAGGGGTGCAATAATCCACAGGAACGGCTCTGTTGCCATTCACGGGGCGCACCGGAGCCGCAGTGTACACTTTATTCCCAGACATGTAATTCTCAACGCTGTGTATCTGTTGGTGAGGCGCAGAGCTGCCATTCATTGTCTTACTTTTCTGCTCGGGTATTGTTGGAGACGAAAAATCCAAATCGGGGTTGATAACCATGTCTCTCCTTGAACTGTACATTCCATCCTTGTATGCTTCATATAAGGAAAGGTCCTCCATTAATTTACTCGCCCGGAGTCCCAAATCTTCCTCATAGTGATCCATGGTTTGCTCCGGAGCCGACGAACAAGTTCAGAGAAAGAGCGCACTAGTCCACAAACCGACTACCGACTGAGAGATAGCAGTAATTGCATTTCACTTGGAAATCATAACAAAACGCAGGCTCAATCCAGGCATCGTCGCCTGTTTGCTGAACGGCCAGTGTGCTTGGAAATCTCGGAGCAGTGCATGATCTTTTTCTTCGAAAATATAAACCCTTACAACAAAGTTTCAACGTTACGTTTGTCAACTTCAGTTTTTGTTAAGTTGAAAGGTCTTTACAGTCAATGGCGCGCTGCGCGGAGGAATTTTCCCTTGTCAGTTTTTCTCCAGTTTTCCAAAAGAGTCTCAAATGTAAATTTGAGGTTGAGAAAATATTGCAATACACCACTAACAGCCACATCTTACATATTAAAAGACACAGAGTGCGCCAAAACACGTTTTAAACACAATTTAGCGCAAGGGACTCGTTTGTGGAGAAGGAATGCGAGGAAGTGGACGGGGTGCACTCCGCCTCTCTGGAATGTGGTTAATGCTGGAGCGAAACAATGATTGCGACCAACTCAGCAAGGGGGTGCCTGAGTTTGAAAAAGAGTAGTCCCTAGAGTACGGCTGTATTCATCTCAGCCTTAAAAAAAACTGCACAAAATTGGGCCAGTCTCACCTGGCCCAATTTCATTTGCCCTTTTCGGTTTCGGGTCAGAAACAGCTTCACTGAATTTAGAATGGATTGTTTCTAGAGGATGCTGAACACAATGTATTACAGTTTAGATGCCGAATGCAGGGAAGGCTTCTCTTCTGTCTATCTGTTGATAGGGCTTTTGCCACCAAGATTATGCAGCTCTCACTTGTCGCATGGCTCGCATCTATGATTTTAATTCTTGACAGAAAAATATTGCATTGTCTCAAAAACATCGATGTTTTATAAAATACAAAAAAGTTTATATAATATGTGATGATTAAGCTAACACTTGTCCCAAATGTATAATGAAGTTAGCTTATTACTTTGTGCAACTCATTAGAAACACAAATCACAGGCTGGTCAGTCATGTACTTTTATTCTATAATATGAGAACATTATCCAACTAAAATAAAATAAAAATATCCCTTATAGAAAATGTTATTATAAATACCACCAAATGATTGATCCCCATTAGGATTTGGTCACAAAACAACCGGAAAGGTTAGGAATTCAGCAGCAGGCCTGATAAAAGATATCACACATTGACATCATGAAACATTTCCAAGTTACACAGTATAAAATAAACATAACATCTTATCTGTTAAACATTACAATACATTGTTCGTCATATTTCTTATTACCATCTTCAATTGAGATGTAAAAACAAAACCAAAGTAAATGTCGGGTCCCACTTTAAATGAAGTACAACTTATAAAGGGTTTTATATAGCATACATAAAGGCTTCATAAGCACTACATAAATGCGTCACAAATCATCTTTAAGCGTATGTCATCAGGGCGGTTAGAGAGTTGAGCCAGTAACTGAAAGGTTTCTGGATCGAATCCCGGAGCAGTAAAAATCGTTCTGCCCCTGAACAAAACAGTTAACCCATTGTTCCTTGATAGGCAGTCATTGTCAATAATAATTTGTTCTTAACTGACCTGCCTAGTTAAATAAAGCTTAAATAAAAAAATACTGATTAAATGGTGTATAAACATAATTCACCCTACAGTGGGAATTATGTCACCCTTTATGACATATGCTTATAGATGATTTTTGAAGCAATTATGTAGAGCTTATGAAGTCTTTATGTATGCTTTAAAAAGCCTTTATAAAAGTTGTACTTCATTTAAAGTGGGACCAAATTGTGTTTGTACCAACAGACATCTGCACCAAGAGATGTCTCTTATACATAATCAAGTTTAGAGAATCCTTATGTAAATACTGCATTTGGCTAGTGGACTATGGTCAGGTACTTCCATGGACAGGCACAAATTAAAACAAACATTCCATTCTGGCTTTAAAAACCCTGCCAAAAACAAAATGCATTGTGTCCAACAATTGTCAATATAAGACAAAAGTTAGCTATACTATATCTAACTAGGTACATCTATTGTTGGAATTTACACAAAACACATTCATGGACATTTATTAAGGGAATATGGGCTTTATTTTGAACAGGTCTAATTCTGGTTAATCATATTATTTTTATTTTATTACAAACTGTACATTGTAATTAATAAAAGGAGAACCAAACAATCCATCACCACTAGTATAGAACAAGTTTCAACATTTAAAATGTGCCATTGAGATTTATCACTTTATTACTGCCTGCTGATTAACTGCCAACCACTGGGAGGTATGAGAGGGCCAGAGCTACTAATAGAAGAACATCTAGCATCAGTCGCTGGAGAGTGAACCCCTAGGTTTACTCTTGAACCACTGCACAACCTCCTCCAGGTTATACTCCTAGGGCTCATAACCCAGCTTGGCCTTGGGCTTCATCATGCGTCACAACGGTCTTATACACCTCTGTGCGTGTGAGCAGAGGCTGGAAGTTATAGATTGGGCCGAAGAGATGGTGAATCATCTCAGTGAGGAATGCAACAAAGTAAATGAGAGAGAGGGCTAGATGTAATTTCGGGAAAGAGTAACCCAAATCCTCTACCAGAGGTCTGAAGAACTCAAAGTTGTTGACAGGTCTTCCGCCTGAGATGAAGTATGCCTGTCCAGCAGTGCGGTGCTGGTGCTCTGACATCAGAGCCTCTGCAGCCAGTTCGTGTGGAGACACCAGGATATCTACATGGACAAACTCTACTAAACTTCTTGGATCTCCATATACAAAACAGAATATCCCCTTCTCTATGTACCTAACGATCCTGGGCAGGTGCCTCTGCTCGCCAGGCCCGTATATACCGGCTGGACGCAGAGCACAGGCCCTCAACACACCTGTCCCATCTTTCAGCTCTGTACCACTGTCTTTCATCACGGCCATCTCAGCTACCGACTTGATTCTGGAGTAGTGGTCAGGGTGGAGATGGAGAGGTAGGTAGGGGAGGCTTTCGTCACCACCCTCAATGTCTTGGCCTCCGAACACTAGGTTGAAGGTGCTGGTATAGACGAGCCTGGAGACTCCAGCCTCTACACAGGCCCTGAGGACATGCTCTGTGCCCTGGACATTCACCTCTTCAATCAGCTTCCTGTTCAGCTGGTCCCTGACAGACATGCCGTAGGAGCTGTGAAAACACAGTCCATGCCAGTGACCGCAATTCTCCACCTGAGCATATTCACGAATCTCTCCCTTCAGGAACGCAATGCCCTCTGGAACCTCTAGGCTGGGTGGGCTCATATCAAACAGAATGACTTCAGCTTCCTTTTTATGTAGTGAGCAGGAAAGGCTGTAAGAAATGAATAATAGAGTGATCCTGTTTTAAAACATTTTATTTCACCTTTATTTAACCAGGTAGGCTAGTTGAGAACAAGTTCTCATTTACAACTGCGACCTGGCCAAGATAAAGCAAAGCAGTGTGACACAAACAACAACACAGAGATACACATGGAATAAACAAGCATACAATCAATAACACAATAGCAAAAAGAAAGTCTATATACAGTGTGTGCAAATGGCATGAGGTGGTAAAGCAATAAATAGGCCATAGTAGCAAAGTAATTACAATTTAGCAAATTAACACTGGAGTGAGATGTGCAGATGAAGATGTGCAAGTAGAAATACTGGTGTGCAAATGCTAATCTGGAATATTGGATATAGGAAAGCCTTACACATATAGTGAGGGATATTCTAGGAATGTTCAGTTCAACACTAAAAAATGAAATAGGAAAGTCATTAGCCTACTTATGAACAGTGCTTGATTTGCACTGAAATAGGTGCAGGTACTCATTTTGGGTGCCAATACTGTTTATATTTAGGTGCAGGAGCTCCACAATACTTTTTTTTAGCAAATATTCTATAAGAGGAACAGGAGCTTAAGCAGTAGAACATTTGAGGTGCCGGTACTCAGCTCCGGTGAACTCCTGTCCAAGTTAAGCACTGCTTATGACGCTACCATTAGTAAGTCACAACAATTTGTTGTAAGCAGGGATTCAATTGATGGGGTGATAAGGTTCTGCCACTTTGGTATGTAACACAGAATAAATAGCCTACAGTGAATAACAGCATTAAAATAACTGGTATGATAACTCCCCCTAGTGGGGTTTAGGACTACCGTTACCGAATTATTTTTACATTCACTTGGTAATGTACAAGTTCTCTTCTGTATTGATAAGATGAAGACTATGTAGAGGCAACAAATAATGTAAAATATTTATATTTTGATGGGCTTACCGGAAACCAAAGTATCCACTGCCACCGGTCATCAAAAACGTGCATATTCGCGCCTTCACCATTTCACTGAAAAGAAAACTTGAAGTTCAATATGCTTGAAATAACACCACACAGTACCATCAGCGAGACCATTAATTAAAGTATTGAATTTGTAAAAGAGACACGTGCCGAAATGTATAACAACCAACAACCTGCAACTTCATCACGTCTACTGCAGCCATACTTGTAAGATTGTGGCCTATTACTTAATAATGCTACGTTGACGTTTGGCTAGATTTGGTTCATGAACGCAACATTTGATGCAAACTAGTTTAGCTACATAAGAGTACGACAATGACAGTGTAAACCTGTACTGTATCAATCAGGTAGCTGCAATATTCTACTAGTATGCAGGCTATTATTTTATTTATTTATTTATTTGATTTATTTTACCTTAATTTAACCAGGTAGGCAAGTTGAGAACAAGTTCTCATTTACAATTGCGACCTGGCCAAGATAAAGCAAAGCAGTTCGACAGATACAACGACACAGAGTTACACATGGAGTAAAACAAAGATACAGTCAATAATACAGTATAAACAAGTCTATATACAATGTGAGCAAATGAGGTGAGAAGGGAGGTAAAGGCAAAAAAGGCCATGGTGGCAAAGTAAATACAATATAGCAAGTAAAACACTGGAATGGTAGTTTTGCAATGGAAGAATGTGCAAAGTAGAAATAAAAATAATGGGGTGCAAAGGAGCAAAATAAATAAATAAATAAAAATTAAATACAGTTGGGAAAGAGGTAGTTGTTTGGGCTAAATTATAGGTGGGCTATGTACAGGTGCAGTAATCTGTGAGCTGCTCTGACAGTTGGTGCTTAAAGCTAGTGAGGGAGATAAGTGTTTCCAGTTTCAGAGATTTTTGTAGTTCGTTCCAGTCATTGGCAGCAGAGAACTGGAAGGAGAGGCGGCCAAAGAAAGAATTGGTTTTGGGGGTGACTAGAGAGATATACCTGCTGGAGCGTGTGCTACAGGTGGGAGATGCTATGGTGACCAGCGAGCTGAGATAAGGGGGGACTTTACCTAGCGGGGTCTTGTAGATGACATGGAGCCAGTGGGTTTGGCGACGAGTATGAAGCGAGGGCCAGCCAACGAGAGCGTACAGGTCGCAATGCTGGGTAGTATATGGGGCTTTGGTGACAAAACGGATTGCACTGTGATAGACTGCATCCAATTTGTTGAGTAGGGTATTGGAGGCTATTTTGTAAATGACATCGCCAAAGTCGAGGATTGATAGGATGGTCAGTTTTACAAGGGTATGTTTGGCAGCATGAGTGAAGGATGCTTTGTTGCGAAATAGGAAGCCAATTCTAGATTTAACTTTGGATTGGCGATGTTTGATATGGGTCTGGTAAGAGAGTTTACAGTCTAACCAGACACCTAAGTATTTGTAGTTGTCCACGTATTCTAAGTCAGAGCCGTCCAGAGTAGTGATGTTGGACAGGCGGTTAGGTGCAGGTAGCGATCGGTTGAAGAGCATGCATTTAGTTTTACTTGTATTTAAGAGCAATTGGAGGCCACGGAAGGAGAGTTGTATGGCATTGAAGCTTGCCTGGAGGGTTGTTAACACAGTGTCATCCAGGCTATTGAACAGCAAACACTTTAATTTAAATTGAAAACAGGATTTTACCTTGACGTTTTAACTTAGCAACCTTATCGTTTGTCCAAGCATCAATTCTTGAATTAATTAATCGGTGTGACAGGCTGTTACTATTTTACAAACAACTTCCTTGGGCGGAGCTAGTGAAATTCTTGAAGGGAACTGCGAGCGGTGTTTGCTCAATTGTAATTATTTCGCTACTATGGCCTATTTATTGCCTTACCTCCCTAATCTTACCTAATTTGCACACACTATGTAGACTTTTCTAATGTGTTATTGACTGTATGTTTGTTTATTCCATGTGTAACTCTGTGTTGTTGTTTGTGTCGCACTGCTTTGCTTTATCTTGGCCAGGTCGCAGTTGTAAATGAGAACTTGTTCTCAACTGGCCTACCTGGTTAAATAAAGGTGTAATAAAAATGTAATTATTTCTGAAATGTACAACACTTCTCATACACATCACAAGGCTCCAGTGTTTTACAAGTGAGGTCCCTTATGCAAGGCTCACTCGTGAACTTTAGTTTTGCTTTCCAGTACATGAGCAAAGTCTAGGGTGCTCTGTGTTTTTGTCATGCAAGAGCCATTCTTATCTCTTTTAATGCTCAACTGCTTTGCCCTACTTGCCCTGAAGAACTCTGAACAGCAAGCAATACTTTGAGAGGCTACTTTTTCACTGCCTTTGAAAGTAAGTAATCATCAAATGGAAATGAAATATAGCTGCCCGTGCCTCCAAGTAGTATCCTTGTGTATCACAAGTTTTTGTCTATTCTTTAATATTGTATCTTTCAATTCAAGGATAATGCCTATATGGTGGTGTTTCAATTGCAAAGAGGATCTTGCTCTATGTGAAAAACAAATTGTGAATGAGACATTAGCGGATGTCAGTTTCTGTATATGTAGTCGTAAATCCTGCAAAAGCAGATCCTCATGCAGTGTCTTTGTTTTGTTAACTCTTAGGACAAAATGAATCTGGAAGAGTACTTCAAGAGGATCGGGTTCCACGGCCCATTTTCTAAACCAGACCTTGAAACACTGAACCAAGTCCACAAACACCATGTGATGTCAATACCATTTGAAAACCTCAGCATTCACTGTGGTGAGAAGATCACGATGGACCATGAGTTGATTTTCAATAAGATTGTGAGGAGCAATCGGGGGGGTTGGTGTTGTGAGAATAACCTCCTCTTTGCTTGGGTACTAAAAGAGATGGGTTATAATCCAGTAACACTGGGTTCAAGAGTCTACAACAACACCATAAACCAGTTCGGGCCAACAGACTCTCACCTCATCAACAAGGTGGTCATTGATGGGACTGCTTACATTGCAGACGTGAGCTTTGGGGTATCCTCCCAAATATGGCACCCTCTTGAGCTCGTCTCCGGGAAGGACCAGCCACAATCCCCTGGTGTCTTCCGTCTCATACAAGATGGAGACCTGTGGACCTTGGAGAAGACTGGTCGAAAGCCTCTGGTTCTCAATGAGGCCTTTACCAACTCACCTCTGGTAGACAAGAGCCCAACCAAGAAGATCTACGGCTTCACCCTGGTTCCCCGTGGGTTTGATCATTTCCTAGAGACTTCCCACTGCCTTCAGACAGATCCAAAGTCTCTATTCACCAACAAGTCCATCTGCTCACTGCAGACGGCTACAGGATTCAGAGCTCTAATTGGCTGGACCTTCAGTGAGGTCACCTACAACAACCAGGATGGTTTTGATGTTTTGGATATGAAAGACATATCTGATGATGATGTGGATAAAGTGCTGAAGGAAATGTTTAATGTGTTGTTGGCAAACAAGTTGGTTCCCATAAACAACAAAGCTGGCTACACTATTTAAGAACTTGATTGCCTGTAACATGTAATATTTAATGTGATGTAATTGTAATGTAGCCTTGGCAAATCTAGGTGCTGCTACATTGACCAAAGATTCCTCACAACGAGATCAGTGAGATATACAAAACACATTTCGTATTTTCTCTCAATATTACAATTTAATTTCACCAGAGCTGATTGTGCGGTCTTTGAACACTCAATAAACATTATTTTAAACAAATATATATTCAATGGTTATTTGGTCTCTGCGACCTACTTTTAGATCATATCTGAAGAGTGGATGAGTAGGTGCTAGGGGTTGCGCCGTAACAGTTACTTGTTTAAACCAATCACCGTACATTTTCCGAAATCGTCCAATCCACGTTAAGGTTTTCGCCTGTTCCCAATTGCCCAGGAGAACTAGCTAGCACGTCCACCAGACGGAGAGAAGAGCAATGAATTCCTTGGAACAGGCCGAAGGTAGTCAACATGGCAAGCAAATTCCATTTTTTTTTCTCACAAATCATGATGCATGTTATTATGAGTGAAGTTTCACTTTGAAGTAAAACACACGGTGACAAACGTGCCTTTGCAATTCACTTGAGTCGCTTGTTAGCTTGATTAGCTAGCTAGCTAGGCTAACCTTTTCTCTTAAAGGACATTAATGGGTAAATTTGTCAAAATACCAAACTCAAGCTAATTACATTTTCGCTGATTTCCCTACTCGGGGGTTCGACATTAACTTGTACAAAAAAATCCACACAAAGGCTTGTTAGCTACACTAATTAGCCGGCTAGCTAGCTATGCTGTAAATAGTTAGCATACCGGTAGTTGTTAGCCCCAGAAGACCACCGCTGCACGCTCACCAGAACTGTTAACCAATGCAAACGTATACGCACACTTTAGACCATTTGATTGATTCTATTCATAACCTGGATATCTCAGAAGGTCGTTAACTATAGGCTTGTTTTGCCAGTCCAAACTAAACATAATTCAGTCGTTTATTTACTTTTAGATTACTCCCATCGGTTCCAAACCAATCAAGCCAGCACAAAAAAAGCATATTGTATGTTCCTTCTGTGTGGTTTTGATCAAGAACATCAAAAACTGCTTGTTTTTGCAGACCTGAAAGCTTTTGAGAGAAGATTGACAGAATACGTCTCTTGTTTGCAACCTGCAACCGGGAGGTGGCGAAGTAAGTATTTGTTGTTCCAACTCTGTCTAACCATAATCAATGACTACATTGCTACTGTCAAACCATAATCATTAACATTTCAAGAGTAAATGGCCTCCCAGTCTGAGTATTTTGAATTTGATTGTAAAGGATTCAGGCCTACATTATTCTGCCACTTGTTTTCAGGGGATATACATCAATATCTCACATTTGTTTCAGTGATTCTAATAGTGGTCTCAGTTTGTACGGCGACTGGAGCCTGGAACTGGTTGATAGACCCTGACACACAGAAGGTCAGTGTGTTTGTGATGTCTGCTTGATTGTGTATGTGACAAAGTAGGATACCTTTCACACAGATCAGTGTGTTTGTGATTTTAGTTTGGTTGCGTGTGTTTGCCTGTCTAATCTCTCTGTACCTCTGGCTGTCTTTCTCAGGTGTCTTTCTTCTCATCGTTGTGGAACCATCCGTTCTTCACCATCAGCTGCATCACTTTGATCGCTCTGTTCTTTGCTGGAATACACAAACGAGTTGTTGCACCATCAATGTATCCTTCCTCTTGTTTAAAGTTCCACACTTAATTTACTCAGTGGGACTATGAAGAAGGCCACCAGGTCCAAAGCTGTCATTTACAATCCAAACAGTGTCACTACTTCCTTAAAGGAGAATTTTCAGTATAGTGATGCAGGTCTTTAGATATTGTACACATGCAATTGTGTCATTCCAAACTTGAGCCGCAACGTTATATTCCATTTTGTGCAACTCAAGATGTTTCTTCTACCAGTAATGCTGTGCGGGCTATGTCTGTGTATTCTCTCGGACTGCAAAGCTGCGTGGGGGAAATAGCGCTACTTGACTAAAATGGATTGTAACGTTGCGGATAAAGTTTGAAATTACACAATTTCATGTGTACAACATCTAAAGGCCTACATCATTGTACTGAAAATTATCCATTAAGGAAGTAGTGATACTGTTTGGATGGTAAATGACAGCTATGGACCTGGTGGCCTTAATAATCCTATACATCGCTATACTGAGAGTGTGTTTGTTTCCAAAAAGGATGTTTAAAAAAATATATTTTGTCAATGTCTGCCCTGATACTGCACAACAAGCAATGAGAAATCGCTATTGTGGTTTGTTTTTCTCAAAAACAAGCCAAATCACAAGAAAAGTGTCTGGACCCTTCTATAACATTCAATTTACATTTATAAAAAAATGGAGGTTTACTTCAGTAATAGGACAATTCTCCTTTAACTCACTCTCTTCAAGTATTGCAGCTCGCTGTCGGACAGTTTTAGCTGAATACAACATGTCCTGCGATGATGTAAGTTGCATAATCATCTTCTTTGAGGTTAACTTAATTCATAAATCCCTTACATAATTTAAAAGTATGATTTTGAATTATTGCCTGTACATCTATGCATTGTATTGACTTTGATGTTTTTGTCCCTTTTACAGACGGGGAAACTAATTCTCAAACCACGGCCACACATCCAATAACCACAAACTCTTGGGGGAAATAAAATGTTCTTAATGACTATGTTGATTGCCACTAAACGACAGACTGACACAAGGACCAGAATCCTGTTTGGAGGATCTGAAACAACGTAAGAAGGAAGGAGATTGGGGAAATACTGAGGGGTGTTTATGTTGATGTGCTCCATTATGTATTAATGAAGGATTGTGAGGGGAGAGGACATCAACTGCCTTTTTAACAGCATCTCAGTCAGTGTTACGGTCGCCCTTAAAGCTGCTTCTGGGCTCACACACCCTTTGACATAACTCATTCGCCATGAGTTCAGATGTTCATTTCTAATGATGACATGCATTTTGTTTTAGAGATCTTTCTATTTTTAAACTAATTGTTATATACCTAATAAATACTTGTGTGAAGATGTTTTCTGTGATTTACTGTAGTATATGGTTGCAACCTGTAGACAGCTATGCTTTTGCTCCAGATTGTGAATGTCTATACAACTTGTTTGAAAGTAAATCTCAATGTGTGATTTGGTCTTTACAGTTTTTATTGTATTCATACGTTTAAGCATTGTTAACACTATTCACTGAACATTCGTTTGTGGTTTTCCAGCCATGTTAGACCGATAGTTATTTCAAAGAAGGGAGTAGAATTATTAATCTATGAAGCGGAAAAACGGGGCCCTGGTCTCGTCTTTGCGACATAAATACGACACCCCTTCTGCATTGCGAGAGTAAGGACCATTTTACGGCACCCCGACGATTCTCCACCGATGTTCCACATGGCTTAAAATGATGCGAAACGTGAGAGTGTCAGCCTACTACATGATAGATTAAGTGAGAAGCGATATTGATCGAAATAAACTATGGGTAAAAGTAAGACTAACAAATTTAGACGTCCACAGTTCAACGCAGAGGGACTGTCTGTAACTGCTGTAAAGGAAGTGGAAGAGGACCACGATGAAGTCTGTGATGGAGTCGACTCTCCAGCTGGGGAGTTACTGGAGAAAGTAAGAGCACCAAGATCTGACCACAGTACTTTTATTTCGGTCTAATGGATGTTGCACTCTATTTTAGAAAAGCTTGCTGCTTTTCATAAGCATGTCAATGTTTCCAAATGACAAATTAAATGTCTTCCTAAGGACTTTCCCGCAAAAAAAAACAGGCAAACACGTGTTATTACATTTTTATAATCATGCTCAAATGTGCCCCCCCCCCCCAAAATGCATTAATATTTCACAGAACTCTACTGAACAAAAATATAAACACAACATGTAAAGTGTTGGTCCCATGTTTCATGAGCTGATACAAAAGATCCCAGAAGTTTTGCATATGCACAAAAAGTGTATTTCTCAAATTGTGTGAACAAATTGTTTAAACCCATGTTAGTGAGCATTTCTCCTTTGCCAAAATAACTCAGAATCCATCCACAAGTGTGGCATATCAAGAAGATTAAACAGCATGATCATTAAACAGGTGCACCTTGTTCTGGGGACAATAAAAGGCCACTCTAAAATGTGCAGTTTTGTCACAGCACAATGCCACAGATATGTTAAGTTTTGAGGAAGCGTGCAAGGGGCATGCTGACTGCAGGAATGTCCATCAGAACTGTTGCCAGAGCATTGAATGTTAATTTCTCTACTGTAAGCCGCCTCCAACATCGTTTTTAGAGAATTTGGCAGAACATTAAACTGGCCTCAACCGCAGACGACCTGAAACCACACCAGCCCAGGACCTCCACATCCAGCTTCTAAACGTGCGGGATCGTCTGAGACCAGCCACTCAGACAGCAGATGAAACTGAGGAGTATTTCTGTCTCTAATAAAGCCCTTTAGTGGAGAAAAACTCATTTTCCCAGGCCAACCCATGGCTGCTCCCCTGCCCAGTCATGTGAAATCCATAGATTAGGCCGGGCCTAATGAATTTATTTCAGTTGACTGATTTTCTTATAAGAACTGTAACTCAGTAAACTTGTTGCATTTTATATTTTTGTTCAGTATGTTGTAAAATCTAGTTCAGTGCCACTTAACAGTGTTTCCCACATATACAACTGGAAGGTAAAAGAACACAGAGATGGTATGAAAAAGTGAATATCCAAATAGCCCCTGTTTATACTGTATGTGTTTAGTTGCAGAGTCCCAGTGCAGATGTGCGTGAGTTTGCTTGTGCCAGCATATCACGCCTCGTGCAGCAGAGCCAGACCATCCCAGGCTTCCTCCAGCGGGATGCGGTGAGACGTCTCGGGCCCTTACTGCTGGACCGCAGCCTGGCCGTCAGGGAGACTGCCACAGGGGCACTCAGGTGAGCCCTCAGCCTCCCACAGGGAGGTTCTCTACCCAGTACTAGCCACTTAACAGAACCACTTTGAGATGTGAGAGGGATGGTGTGGAGTCTGGACTGAGAATCAAGCCTATCAGATATTGCTAGATTGTTCAGAGAGTGTGGTAAATGTTAGATGTGAATGTAGATGGTTGTTGAAGCCATTATGTGCTGTACGACAGAAGTTGGTTAGTGAAGGATGCTTTGGCTTGCTAAACAGACACTGAGTCCTCTTGAAATAACACACCCTTAATTAACTGTTAGCACTGATGTGATAATTATCGTTCAACGACTGAGTGATGTGTTCTTCTCACATCAGGAACCTGAGTGCCTGTGGGGGACATGAGGTGTGTGAGGACATGGTGAAACAGGACGTCATGACTCCTCTGACTGCTCTGCTTCGAGAGGTGAGGCCGTGCCTCATTAATCATTCCCATGATTGACACCTTAAAGTTGATGTATTTATGGGTGTGGCCCTGTGGCGCAAAGGTTGTTTTTTCACATTTTGAACAACATGTTTCATGGTGTGCATGTGTGAAAAGTGAAGCACCTACATACCTCCATTCCTTGATGGTTAGTTGCATCAATGCATAGCTATTTTATAGGGCTGTATGTTTTCCAGACCTGGGTTCAACCTGACCTGGCCTATATTTTATTTGAAAAGACACGTATTTGAATATTTTAATGTATTTGGAAATGCACTTGGAAACAGTATTTGAAATAAGTATTTGAAAATACTCAAATAAAGGTACTTGTTCTGGGCTGTGAATTTGAAAATACTCACTGAAAAAAGTATATTGGATACTCATGTATTTGAACCCAGGTCTGGTGTTTTCATAGTGTCTGAACCCCAGTACTGTTTCTCCACAGTGCTGTGCTGGGTTTGAGACCAATGATGCCCTCTCGTTAAAAGGGCAGAAAAACACAGTGGAAGATGTAGCCAATGAAGCAGTTAACTTGCTGTGGAATCTCTGGTAAGAAAAAAGCAGTAAATGTCACAGTAGTAGTAACACAAATGTCAGCTGGTCGGTCAACCTACTTTCATAGTTCCACCTTGTGATCTGGACATGCATCGAGAAGCCTTCCCATAACCCAAAACTCAATTCAATTCTGTTAGCTTGCCAATGTTTCTATGGTTCTTTCACACCATACTCTCCTGTTGTATCATCACTCTGTCTGTCAGTGAGAGCAGTAGCCAGGCACTCTCTGTGTTCAACAAAGCAGGCATTCTGGATGTTATCCTACAGTGTCTGGAGCGACACACTCACAACATCAAGCTGGCTTTGTCTGCAGGTTAGTCTCATCAAACCAATTTTCACACAACGTTAATGAGCATTTTCATAATTTAAATATTTGACTTGATTATGTATTTTGTAGTAAGTCCCTGCTCCCTCTGTCTTTAGCCCACTGTTTGCACACAGTGACTGAGGACAACGCAGAGTTGCTGTGTAGTATGAACAATGCTGTATTAGGGACTCTAGAGAGTGTGCTGCGATCCTCACAGGCGGACATGGCTCACACACTGCTCAGAACACTGGCTGCAGGTATGGCTACAACATATTTGTTGTCACATTATTTACAGATTTTTTTACCTCACAATGTCAACCGGTCATTCACTCTGCATTCATTCTCTGACTAAAGTCAGAGTCAGGATTTGATTTGATTTGATTTGAATAGAGGTCGACCGATTATTATTTTCCAACGCCGATACCGATTATTGGAAGGCCAAAAAAAAATGCCAATACCGATTAATCAGCAGATTTTAAAATAAAAACGTTTTTGTTTTTTAAAATTATATTTTTATTATATTTATGTATTTGTAATAATAACAATTACAACAATACTGAATGAACACTTATTTTAATTTAATATAATACAATAAAATATCAATAAAATCAATTTAGTCTCAAATAAATAATGAAACATGTTCAATTTGGTTTAAATTATGCAAAAACAAAGTGTTGGAGAAGAAAGTAAAAGTGCAATATGTTCCATGTAAAAAAGCTAACGTTTAAGTTCCTTGCTCAGAACATATAAAAGCTGGTGGTTCCTTTTAACATGAGTCTTCAATATTCCCAGGTAAGATGTTTTAGGTTGTAGTTATTATAGGACTATTTCTCTCTATACCGTTTGTATTTCATATACCTTTGACTATTGGATGTTCTAATAGGTACTTTAGTATTGCCAGCCTAATCTCGGGAGTTGATAGGCTTGAAGTCATAAACAGCGCAATGCTTGAAGCACAGCGAAGAGCTGCTGGCAAATGCACGAAAGTGCTGTTTGAATGAATGCTTACGAGCCTGCTGCTGCCTACCACCGCTCAGTCAGACTGCTCTATCAAATATCAAATCATAGACTTAATTATAATATAATAACACACAGAAATACAAGCTTTAGGTCATTAATATGGTAAAATCCGGAAACTATCATTTCGAAAACAAAACGTTTATTCTTTCAGTGAAATACGGAACCATTCCGTATTGTATCTAACGGGTGGCATCCCTAAGTCTAAATATTGCTGTTACATTGCACAAACTTCAATGTTATGTCATAATTATGTATAATACTGGCAAATTAATTACGGTCTTTGTTAAGAAGAAATGGTCTTCACACAGTTCCCAACGAGCCAGGCAGCCCAAACGGCTGCATATCTCCTGACTCTGCTTGCACAGAACGCAAGAGAAGAGACACAATTTCCCTAGTTAAAAGAAATTAATGTTAGCAGGCAATATTAACTAAATATGCATGTTTAAAAATATATACTTGGGTATTGATTTTAACAAAGGCATTGATGTTTATGGTTAGATACACATTGGTGCAACGACAGAGCTTTTTTCACGAATGCGCTTGTTAAATGACCCGTTTGGCGAAGTAGGCTGTGGTTCAATGATAAATTAACAGGCACCGCATCGATTATATGCACCACAGGACAAGCTAGAATAACTAGTAATATCATCAACCACGTGTAGTTAACTAGTGATTATGTTAAGATTGATTGTTTTTTTATAAGATAAGTTTAATGCTAGCTAGCACCTTACCTTGGCTCCTTGCTGCACTCGCATAACAGGTAGTCAGCCTGCCACGCAGTCTCCTCGTGGAGTGCAATGTAATCGGCCATAATCGCTGTCCAAAAATGCAGATTAGCAATTGTTATAAAAACTTGATATCGGCCCTAATTAATCGGCCATTCCGATTAATCGGTCAACCTCTAGTTTGGAAGAGGTTTGTTAATAGCCTAACTAAATAACTATTCTGATTCAAGTGCTCATTGTGTGCTTTGTGCTCTGTCCATTGACAGGGTCAGTGTGGAACCTGAAGAGCAGCCTGCCCACGGCCCGCCAGGCCCAGACCCTCAACGCCCTGATGGCCACCCTGTCCCAGTGCTTGGAGCTGGATGCTGGCACGCTGATACCCCAGCTCCGCCAGGCTGAGGTGGCCCGCAGTGCCACTGCCTCAGAGGCAGGGAACATGGAGGACCACCAGGCAGCTGCAGGGAATACGGCTGTAGAGGAGATGGATGAGGAGGAGGGGGTTGAACCGAGGACAAATGGAAAGGCAACCAAGATAGATAAAGACTTCTCTGACCTCCTGCCTGTAAGTCCTGTCCTTTTTCACTCAAAAGGGTTTGATGGGTTTGTTTCTGAGTTATGGTTATAGAGATCCAAAGTGACAGGGTTGAGTAAAGAGTATTTCATTTTCAGTTTTTAATATTCAGAGTACGTACCTGACTCCTCACTGTTGAATGCTGTGAAACAGCTGAATATTGATAAAGTAGCACAGAGTATTGCAGTTGGTATTCAGAGTTGTAGTGGCTCTCTCTTCAGGGAGATACCGCTTTGTTCAGTAGACAGGAAAAGAGGGACACAGCAGGGTTTACTCAGGGACGTAAGAGGTGGCTGTGTCCCTGCTGCAGTGTCAATAGTCTGCTTTTCTTTAGAGGGGCAAGGAGGAGCTGAGGGAGGCGACGGCCTTGCTGACAGCCCAGCAGACGTCCTTGGAGATCATCGTCAACATGTGCTGCTCTGATGGTGAGTGCTGTGGGCAGCAGTGTTTGGGCAGCAGAGCAGTACTGACCTGGGGAGCTTTGTATTCATTACTGTTTGACACAGCTGTCTGGTGCATGTTCATAGATAAGAGGACAGCATTTTTACTGTTGTCTGGTGCTCAAATGCATATTTAGGATTTAAAATGAGCTTTTGTTGCTTTTGAGGTGTACTTCGGCAGTTGTGGCTCATGGTGTGTTTATTTTGTAGACCCGTCAGACGATGAGTGGGAGGAGGCGTCAAGCAGCGACGAGAGTGAGATGTGTCCTGACGGCCTCTCTGAAGGGAACACCAGCCTCCTGTCCCCACTGTGTCTGTCTGCTGAGGTCCATGGGGCCCTGATCAACCACAACATCCCAGAGAAGGTGTGGGGGATTTCTTTCCTCACCTAGCATAATTGTTTCACCTCACATCTCATGTTTGTCTTTTTTGATGTTCCCTCTGGTTTCACATGCAAAATATAAAATAAGTAATGTCATGGTACAAGGCTAATGTGTGTTCCTACTGTCTCTGTTATAGCCACTACACTGTATGAAGGTGATAACTATCCATGTCTCTATATGTTCAAGGTTCTCAAGAAGACCCAGTTCCCCAGCAGCGAGGCGATGGACGTATGTCGTCATAATCCCACCTGGAAAATGTTGATAAAAAAGTAATTATCTGTCAAGCATGGTGTCATTTTCTTGATGATTGTTGCCCTTAATGAATGAGACACTAGATATTCTGTGATATAGTATATCACAAGATCATTTGAGAGGTTTGTCATGATCCTATTAACCCTGAACCGATATGCATTAGTGTACACTAATTTGATTGAGGTACTCTATTTTTCTGGCTTCATTTTTATTTTATTTTTTCACCTTTATTTAACCAGGTAGGCAAGTTGAGAACAAGTTCTCATTTACAATTGCGACCTGGCCAAGATAAAGCGAAGCAGTTCGACACATACAACAATACAGAGTTACACATGGAGTAGAAAAATATACAATAGAAAAATAAGTCTATATACAATGTGAGCAAATAAGGTGAGATAAGCAAAAATATAATATAATGGCATTACTGGGTGTACACTTTGTTTACCACATCGCTACCTGCCTTTAGGAGTTGACTAAAATCAATTCCCCCCCCCCAGGATGCATCGGGTGCAGTACAGGGCCCTGACGTGCCTTCACAACATGCTGTCTACTATGGACGCTGAGTCCCTAGGGGGAGCAGCCGCTCTTCAGGCTGTCGCACAACACCTGTCCACGCTGGTCTTCAGTCCTCCAGGTTAGATCTACATGTCGTACCATCTCTTCATTATTTGTATTAAATCTTTATTTTACTAGGTAGGTTGATTCACTTTCACAGCAATGACCTTAACAAAAAGGAGAGTAATTGTCTCTTTCATAATTTATTTCTGGTTAATTTGCTTACTCAGACATCCCTAAGGAGGAGGAATTCCTTGAGGCAGTTACCGGTGCCATGCGATCCCTCTTACAGATCATAGCCTATATGAAAATCCCACAGGTAAGACAGCTGACTCAAGCAGAGGAGAGTTTCCCTCTGAAGTACATTTTACCAAGCCTTACTGTCAACTATCTGTTAGTTTATACAATACCATAGCACTATCCCGATGTGTCTCTTGGATGACTCATTGTTTATGTCTGTGTGTGTGTGTGTGTTGCCAGTGTATGACCCCCCAGCAGCTGATGAGCCTGAGCGAGGCGGCGACCTGCTGTGACGTGGTCAGTGTGAGAGTGAACGCTCTGGCCATCCTAGGCATCACAGGAAGCACACTGGCTCAAGAGAAGAGGACAGCTGAAACTCTGCAGGTAAATTATTATTTTCATCCCTAGTTTTTGATTCGTATGAAATGTATTTGTTATGAAATGTATTTTAGATTATGGTTTCTTCTGAATTAACTATTTTTGTTCCTCTTTTCTTTCTTTTTAAAAATGTTTTATTAACCCATCTTGGCTTTGTGACCATGATGTAATAACACTGCAATATATTTTTATAGATGATTGGCAATGCCTTACTCCAAGTTGCTACAAAGGATGCCAACCTTGTGGTTTGTGGAGAGGCCCTGGATGCTCTGTTTGATGTTTTTGCGGATGGAGACGAGGCAGAGAGAGCAGCTGAGAACATCAACTTACTGTCTGCTCTGAAGGCACTTCAACCTGTCTTCAAGGCTAAGGTAATAAAGCTGCAGCCCATCACTAGGAACAGTTTGTATGCATTCTTTATGCAACACACTGTTGTCATCTGTTTAATTGCTGTTTCCTGTCCTCTATTATATGTCCTCTGTCTACAGATTCGTAAAGAGGGGAAGGGAAAGTACAGCCCTGAGCAGCTGTGTGTGCTGGACAACATCAAAGTCAACCTAAGAAGGTTTATTGGCTACCTGGAGACTGTGGTAAAAAAATGACAGCGGCCTGACACTACGACACCATCTGACTGACTGGCTGACATAAGATGAAATGACTCATAATTTACAGTACAATGGACCCAGAGTTGCCCATAGAGCCTTGGGACAGAACAGAGGGAATGGGGTTGAGGGGAATTCCCTAATAGACCCTCATTAAAGGGACAGTTCATTCCAAAATCAGTGTTTTTGAGTAAACTATCCCTTTAACATCTATATAACTGATTTTCATGTTGGGTATCTTTTTGTTTTAATGTTCTGACTGAAATGCTTAACTATTTTCCTTGGTAGGTGAGTGTTTACATAATTATGTGTACAACATTTTTTTTAACGTGCGCTATTTTGAATTACTGTTGCAGTACATAGTGACGCATTGTTTTACTTTATGTATAAAAGTACATTTCAATGTGCTGTATTTTAAAGATATTGACAGAACATTTTATGGTTTATTTTACACATCTTTATCAACCAACTCTCACGTCACACACTCATACTGTAGCCCTCGATGTTAGGAATGACCAGTTGTAGTATTCATGTGCTTCTCACCCAAGAATCCGCTATCTGACCCCATTTAATGACTCTGTCATGTTGTGCTGTCATGGAAAATGAGATGGACAGGCCCAGTGTTTCCTGACCTTTGGTTTGCTATGGCTCTACTGCCTGCAGGCATTTGCCATTGTATGACAAGGCCATCTGTTTACCCCCCAGTGTCTACTGATCATGTGAGATGTCATGAATAAAGCAGAACACACAATCCATTTACAAGGTGATTTATTTAACATGATTTGTGTTGCTGACAGTACATTGATTACCTTGTTCTGATACTGGGGAGGATATAATACATTTTATTTGATGTGTTTTTCACGACACCCAAAGTCACTTTATATACAATAGAATCAGCAGGATAAAAAGCAACAAAATCACAAAAATAAAATACCGTTACACTAAACATAAGGACAGACTAACCATGGACAACACTAAACATGATGACAGATTAACCAGGGAGAACACTAAACATAAGGACACACTAACCATGGAGAACACTAAACATGATGACAGACTAACCATGGAGAACACTAAACATGATGACAGACTAACCATGGAGAACACTAAACATGATGACAGATTAACCATGGAGAACACTAAACATAAGGACAGACTAACCATGGAGAACACTAAACATAACACTAAACATAAGGACAGACTAACCATGGAGAACACTAAACATGATGACAGACTAACCATGGAGAACACTAAACATAAGGACAGACTAACCATGGAGAACACTAAACATGATGACAGATTAACCATGGAGAACACTAAACATAAGGACAGACTAACCATGGAGAACACTAAACATAAGGACAGACTAACCATGGAGAACACTAAACATGATGACAGATTAACCATGGAGAACACTAAACATAAGGACAGACTAACCATGGAGAACACTAAACATAAGGACAGACTAACCATGGAGAACACTAAACATAAGGACAGATTAACCATGGAGAACACTAAACATAAGGACAGACTAACCATGGAGAACACTAAACATGATGACAGATTAACCATGGAAAACACTAAACATGATGACAGATTAACCATGGAGAACACTAAACATGAGGACAGACTAACCATGGAGAACACTAAACATAAGGACAGACTAACCATGGAGAACACTAAACATAAGGACAGACTAACCATGGATAACACTAAACATAAGGACAGATTAACCATGGAGAACACTAAACATGATGACAGATTAACCATGGAGAACACCAAACATAAGGACAGATTAACCATGGAGAACACTAAACATGATGACAGATTAACCATGGAGAACACCAAACATAAGGACAGATTAACCATGGAGAACACTAAACATGATGACAGATTAACCATGGAGAACACTAAACATAAGGACAGATTAACCATGGAGAACACTAAACATGAGGACAGACTAACCATGGAGAACACTAAACATAAGGACAGACTAACCATGGAGAACACTAAACATAAGGACAGACTAACCATGGATAACACTAAACATAAGGACAGATTAACCATGGAGAACACTAAACATGATGACAGATTAACCATGGAGAACACCAAACATAAGGACAGATTAACCAATGAGAACACTAAACATGATGACAGATTAACCATGGAGAACACCAAACATAAGGACAGATTAACCATGGAGAACACTAAACATGATGACAGATTAACCATGGAGAACACTAAACATAAGGACAGATTAACCATGGAGAACACTAAACATAAGGACAGACTAACCATGGAGAACACTAAACATAAGGACAGATTAACCATGGAGAACACTAAACATGATGACAGATTAACCATGGAGAACACTAAACATAAGGACAGATTAACCATGGAGAACACTAAACATGATGACAGATTAACCATGGAGAACACTAAACATAAGGACAGATTAACCATGGAGAACACTAAACATGATGACAGATTAACCATGGAGAACACTAAACATAAGGACAGACTAACCATGGAGAACACTAAACATAAGGACAGATTAACCATGGAGAACACTAAACATGATGACAGATTAACCATGGAGAACACTAAACATAAGGACAGACTAACCATGGAGAACACGAAACATGATGATAGATTAACCATGGAGAACACTAAACATAAGGACAGACTAACCATGGAGAACACTAAACATAAGGACAGACTAACCATGGAGAACACTAAACATGATGACAGATTAACCATGGAGAACACTAAACATGATGACAGATTAACCATGGAGAACACTAAACATAAGGACAGACTAACCATGGAGAACACTAAACATAAGGACAGACTAACCATGGAGAACACTAAACATAAGGACAGACTAACCATGGAGAACACTAAACATAAGGACAGACTAACCATGGAGAACACTAAACATGATGACAGACTAACCATGGAGAACACTAAACATAAGGACAGACTAACCATGGAGAACACTAAACATAAAGACAGATTAACCAGGGACAACACTAAACATGATGACAGATTAACCATGGAGAACACTAAACATAAGGACAGACTAACCATGGAGAACACTAAACATAACACTAAACATAAGGACTCGGCATTCAACACCATAGTACCCTCCAAGCTCGTCATCAAGCTCGAGACCCTGGGTCTCGACCCCGCCCTGTGCAACTGGGTACTGGACTTCCTGACGGGCCGCCCCCAGGTGGTGAGGGTAGGCAACAACATCTCCTCCCCGCTGATCCTCAACACTGGGGCCCCACAAGGGTGCGTTCTGAGCCCTCTCCTGTACTCCCTGTTCACCCACGACTGCGTGGCCACGCACGCCTCCAACTCAATCATCAAGTTTGCGGATGACACAACAGTGGTAGGCTTGATTACTAGCAACGACGAGACGGCCTACAGGGAGGAGGTGAGGGCCCTCGGAGTGTGGTGTCAGGAAAATAACCTCACACTCAACGTCAACAAAACTAAGGAGATGATTGTGGACTTCAGGAAACAGCAGAGGGAACACCCCTATCCACATCGATGGAACAGTAGTGGAGAGGGTAGCAAGTTTTAAGTTCCTCGGCATACACATCACAGACAAACTGAATTGGTCCACTCACACAGACAGCATCGTGAAGAAGGCGCAGCAGCGCCTCTTCAACCTCAGGAGGCTGAAGAAATTCGGCTTGTCACCAAAAGCACTCACAAACTTCTACAGATGCACAATCGAGAGCATCCTGGCGGGCTGTATCACCGCCTGGTACGGCAACTGCTCCGCCCTCAACCGTAAGGCTCTCCAGAGGGTAGTGAGGTCTGCACAACGCATCACCGGGGCAAACTACCTGCCCTCCAGGACACCTACACCACCCGATGTTACAGGAAGGCCATAAAGATCATCAAGGACATCAACCACCCGAGCCACTGCCTGTTCACCCCGCTATCATCCAGAAGGCGAGGTCAGTACAGGTGCATCAAAGCTGGGACCGAGAGACTGAAAAACAGCTTCTATCTCAAGGCCATCAGACTGTTAAACAGCCACCACTAACATTGAGTGGCTGCTGCCAACACACTGACAATGACACTGACTCAACTCCAGCCACTTTAATAATGGGAATTGATGGGAAATGATGTAAATATATCACTAGCCACTTTAAACAATGCTACCTTATATAATGTTACTTACCCTACATTATTCATCTCATATGCATACGTATATACTGTACTCTATATCATCGACTGCATCCTTATGTAATACATGTATCACTAGCCACTTTAACTATGCCACTTTGTTTACATACTCATCTCATATGTATATACTGTACTCGATATCATCTACTGTATCTTGCCTATGCTGCTCTGTACCATCACTCATTCATATATCCTTATGTACATATTCTTTATCCCCTTACACTGTGTATAAGACAGTGGTTTTGGAATTGTTAGTTAGATTACTTGTTGGTTATTACTGCATTGTCGGAACTAGAAGCACAAGCATTTCGCTACACTCGCATTAACATCTGCTAACCATGTGTATGTGACAAATAAAATTTGATTTGATTTGATTACAAGGACAGACTAACCATGGAGAACACTAAACATGATGACAGACTAACCATGGAGAATACTAAACATAAGGACAGACTAACCATGGAGAACACTAAACATGATGACAGACTAACCATGGAGAATACTAAACATAAGGACAGACTAACCATGGAGAACACTAAACATGATGACAGACTAACCATGGAGAACACTAAACATAAGGACAAACTAACCATGGAGAACACTAAACATAAGGTCAGATTAACCATGGAGAATACTAAACATAAGGACAGACTAACCATGGAGAACACTAAACATAAGGACAGACTAACCATGGAGAACACTAAACGTAAGGACAGACTAACCATGGAGAACACTAAACATAAGGACAGACTAACCATGGAGAACACTAAACGTAAGGACAGACTAACCATGGAGAACACTAAACATAAGGACAGACTAACCATGGAGAACACTAAACATAAGGACAGACTAACCATGGAGAACACTAAACATAAGGACAGATTAAACATGGAGAACACTAAACATAAGGACAGACTAACCATGGAGAACACTAAACATAAGGACAGATTAACCATGGAGAACACTAAACATAAGGACAGATTAACCATGGAGAACACTAAACATGATGACAGATTAACCATGGAGAACACCAAACATAAGGACAGATTAACCATGGAGAACACTAAACATGATGACAGATTAACCATGATTAACCATGGAGAACACTAAACATGATGACAGATTAACCATGGAGAACACTAAACATGATGACAGATTAACCATGGACAACACTAAACATGATGACAGACTAACCATGGAGAACACTAAACATAAGGACAGACTAACCATGGAGAACACTAAACATGATGACAGACTAACCATGGAGAACACTAAACATAAGGACAGATTAACCATGGAGAATACTAAACATAATGTGGAAGGACCACCAGAGGGCAGGCTGGGCTCATGGATAGTAGCCCAACAAGGCATGGGAGACAAGGTAACCAGAGGCAATTAAGCACAGCTGACGGTACTAATGACATACTCTCCTTCCCCTATAAGAGAGAGAATGGAACCAGCAGAGGTGGGGGGGGAAACTATCTCTGGAAGATGGCCACACACACACACACACACACACACACACACACACACACACACACACACACACACACACACACACACACACACACACACACACACACACACACACACACACACACACACACACACACACACACACACACACACACACACACACACACACACACACACACACACACACACACACACACACACACACACACACACACACACACACACACACACACACACACACACACACACACACACACACACACACACACACACACACACACACACACACACACACACACACACACACACACACACACACACACACACACACACACACACACACACACACACACACACACACACACACACACACACACACACACACACACACACACACACACACACACACACACACACACACACACACACACACACACACACACACACACACACACACACACACACACACACACACACACACACACACACACACACACACACACACACACACACACACACACACACACACACACACACACACACACAGACAGAGAGAGAGAGAAGCTATCCAGGAAGAACCACTAAGACGGTGACAATCCCGTGACTTTTTGTTGTAGTTTAAAGATAATCCTATTGTGTTCTTGTTTCATCTGGAGAAGAAGATGTATGTTTTTTCCTTAGAAGATTTTCATTGATTATGTGTTTGTGTTGACCAAATGCCCTCAATAGAGAACTGTGTTCAATCAAGAAAACCTACTCCTGACTCGTTTATTCCACCTTTCCGCTTTAGAGTGACACCCAATTACTTGGTCCTCTCACAATAAGGACAGACTAACCATGGAGAACACTAAACATGATGACAGATTAACCATGGAGAACACTAAACATGAGGACAGATTAACCATGGAGAACACTAAACATGAGGACAGACTAACCATGGAGAACACTAAACATGAGGACAGACTAACCATGGAGAACACGAAACATGATGACAGACTAACCATGGAGAACACTAAACATGATGACAGATTAACCATGGACAACACTAAACATGAGGACAGATTAACCATGGAGAACACTAAACATGATGACAGATTAACCATGGAGAACACCAAACATAAGGACAGATTAACCATGGAGAACACAAAACATGATAACAGTTTAACCATGGAGAACACTAAACATGACAGATTAACCATGGAGAACACTGAACATGACAGACTAGCCACGGAGAACACTGAACATGATGACTGACTAGCCATGGAGAACACTAAACATGACAGACCAATCAAGGAAGTGAGCTAGAAAATATAAAAACTAAAACAACAGCGACTACGGGTAAGCCTGTGTGAAGAGGTCTGTATAGTGTGGACTTGAATATGTGTATGCATTGTGAATTTCTGACATGGAGTGGAGAGAGTAGGGGACCTAAAATCCTCATCTTCAATGGAGCGGAGCCTGGTGTGATGGATTGTGAGCAGGCCAGTGTCCGAGGAACGCAGTGAACAGGTAGGGGTGCAGGAGGTCAGTAAATTATCTGGGTGCCAGTAGGTCAGTAAGTTATGTTGGTGCCAGTCCAGTGTGTGCGTTATTGATCTGGGAGCTGGTGGAGTTTGAGTATGGGGGTGATGTGGTCCCTAGGTCTGGTGTGTGTGTATGAGGACTTGTGCAGCTGAATTTTTTAATATGTTGAAGTCTGTCCAGTGTTTTGGCGGGGAGACTAGAGAATGGTGTTGCAGTAGTCCAGGCTTGATAAAACAAAGGCATGAATCAGGTTTTCAGCATTGGGGTCAGTGAGAGAAGGTCTGAGTTGTGAGATGTTTTTGAGGTGGAAGAAGGCTGACTTGGTGATGTTTCGGATGTGGGGTTCAACGACAGAGTGGGGTCAAATGTTTCACCAAGGTTCCTGACTGTGGAGTTGGAGTGGATGGTGCAGCTGTAGATTTTCATGTTGAGTTGACCCCGTTTATTGATGAGGGATATTTGGCCCATGATCTCTGTTTTGTCATCGTTTAGTAGAAAAAATGTATTGCTCATCCAAGTTTTCAGTTCACGGACACAGGCAATGACAGAGTGGGGTGGCAGAGTGGAGTTGGGTTTTGTGTGGATGTACACTACTGTTCAAAAGTTTGGGGTCACTAAGAAATGTCCTTGTTTTGAAAGAAAAGTGACATTTGCATCCATTAAAATAACATAAAATTGATTAGATATACAGTGTAGACACTTAATGTTGTAAATTACTTTTGTTTCTGGAAACGGCTGATTTTTAATGGGATATCTAAATAGGCGTACAGAGGACCATTATCAGCAACCATCACTCCTGTGTTCAAATGGCACTTAGTGTTAGCTAATTCAAATTTATCATTTTAAAAGGCTAATTGATCATTAGAAAACCCTTTTGCAATTGTTAGCACAGCTGAAAACTGTTGTTCTGATTAAAGAAGCAATAAAACTGTCCTTCTTTAGACTAGTTGAGTATCTGGATCATCAGCATTTGTGAGTTTGATTACAGGTTCAAAATGGCCAGAAACAAAGTACTTTCTTCTGAAACTCGTCAGTCTGTTCTTGATCTGAGTAATGAAGGCTATTCCATGTGAGAAATTGCCAAGAAACTTTAGATCTAGTACAACGCTGTGTACTACTCCCTTCACAGAACAGTGCAAACTGGCTCTAACCAGAATAGAAAAAGGAGTGGGAGGCCCCAGTGAACAACTGAGCAAGAGGACAAGTACATTAGTGTCTAGTTTGAGAAACAGACGCCTCACAAGTCCTCAACTGGCAGCTTCATTAAATAGTGCCTGCTAAACACCAGTCTCAAACGTAAACAGTGAAGAGGTGACTCCGGGATGCTGGAAAGAAAAAGCCATATCTCAGACTGGACAATAAAAATAAAAGATTAAAATGGGCAAAATAACACAGACACTGGACAGAGGAACTCTGCCTAGAAGGCCAGCATCCCGGAGTCGCCTCTTCACTGTTGACGTTGAGACTGTTTTTTTGCGAGTACTATTTAATGAAGCTGCCAGTTGAGGACTTGTGATGCGTCTGTTTCTCAAATGCATGCATTTACAATCTTGACCACCAGGAGGCAGAACAGGGAGACATTCCTTAACTAAGGCAGTGGTCATAGGGTCAAGGGAGCAAATTGTGGTTTTGGATTTAGAAAATAGTTCAGCAATGGTGGTTTCATTGAAGGGAGAAGGCACAGCTGTTGGTATATATCCTCCACTTTGATATGCTGCTTTCATACTTTGAAATAATGGAAATATAATTTATCAGCCTGATGGATAGAATATCCTGTCATGACATGAAGTAACCATTTAAGTTCGGGCTATCTTGGCATTTTTAAAATTGTATTACAAACCTCCCACCGACTTATTTCAGTGTGTGTACCTCATGTTCTCATGTGAAAATAATTAATCTGTCGCCCATTGTTACGCAACAGGTAACATGTTCTGCTCTTGCGTAAGAACGACACTTTCTCCGCCCTTTTCGAATCACCGTTTCACTCTGCGCGAATCTGCGGTTGCGCAGTGTCCGCCATTGAGGACCCACAATCAGAAGGAAAGGGTCAGAAATCGCTTCGATAGGCAATGGTTGCACGTTTCCTTAATTCTTGAATCCAAACTTTGACAACATTCTTTCATTAAACACGACGCCTACTGTCTAATAATAATAATAATAGTATCTAATAGTCGTTTTAATTCATGGATAGCAGATTTAGATATTTTATAGCAATTTGAACTAACCTTCATATCTAACGTTAGTCCACTGTAAAGCTTGAGTGAGGTTAGCTAGCTAGCTACCTGGCTAGCTTTAGCTACACGAACTGAGCCTTGCTCTGGGACAGTGTGCCTGCACTGTCGTTTGATGGATCCAAGAATCGCTTGGTTTCAGCCAGAACAACGTGGACCAGCCAACAGCCTGTGGATGCAGATTTGGGAAACAACACAAGGTCTGGGGAATCTGTACTTCAATAACAACTGTAACACGGGTAGTTTGTCTAGCACGTCAAGCCTCAGTCAGAAATCGAACATCAACGGGACATTGGGTAACGTAATCTCTAGCAAGAACGGAGCTGTCACTAACAGCGAACCCAGGAACAAGGGAATGTCCAACTCAACGAAAGACAGAGATGTAGTCGAACAACGAGACTTTATTCCGTTGGAAGCTAATAACAACCACAACAACCGTTCATCGTTGGGGAGGGGCAGCGGAGGGGGGCAAGTGGGCTCTGGGGTCTCAGGACACCCCAACAAAAGGAAAAGAGACAACAAGGCTAGCACTTATGGATTCAACAGTAGCCTCGAGACCGGAGGCTGTGGTTACACGGGAACACCATGGAAAGTCAAGAACTACTCTGAAGGAATCTTGGGGTAAGAAACAAAATTACACTCATCAAAACTAGCTCGTTGCTCATATAACGTTACAAGTTAATCATAAATCACGCGTTATCTAGCTAACGTTATATATCTCTGCCACACTAACGTTAGTTGGTTAGACAACTAGCTAGCCAGCTAACTTGAGCGCACATATTCATATGGTTAGACATCATAGCCATATTTAGGCGTGCCGATTTGACCGTCACTCGTCATTATCTGTTATGTTGGGGGACGTTCCTAACCAGCTACGGTCAGTCGAAAGTAATGGGACAGTCAACGTTAACTAGCTAGTTAGTTAGCTACATCCAGCAATTTGTTTTATGACCTTGGTAGCTAGCTACCTCGTGGTTGCCAACATCTGCATGTGGTCACTACACTGACGAGCTAAGCAAAAAAAAATCTAATCCGAATGACATTTAGCTAAAAGCACGAGTACTGAGCAGTAACCATTGTCAAGTCAATGCAGAATTATTTTCTTGATAGTTGACATGTGACTGACTGACTCAGGCTAAGCCTACCTAACCTAACTATATTACTATACCGGTATTTCTCGTCTGTTTCACTGTTGCCTATTTGCAGCAATTAAAACCGAAAATCTTACTTCTCTGGTGGATATAATAGTCATAAGCATCTATTCTAATTCCAAAATGTACTACAAGATGTAAATAGGATACTTTTGGTTAATGTCAGTATTTTCCAAAATTGAGATTTGCGAGATTGAAGAAACCCATCAAATGCTTTAGACAGCAGATCTACTCATTAGCATGCATCACCTCTGACTTCTTTGTGAGACAACACTACTACATCGTAGCCAATGTTATGTTGAAGGAACAATACTTGTTCTTTATTAAACAGCATGTTTTTTTTCTTCCAAATCACACATCCTAAGAGCTAACTTTGGCATCACAAACACAATTTATTCCTTTAGCCAAAGTCATAATAGGGTGGCTGTTTGGGGATATCTTAGCTACTGTGAGTGAATAGGAACCAACAATGATAACTGTCATATAGCAAACATAACAGGCCCACATCAAACCACAACCCCAAGTTGCAATTCGGAAATGGTATCTTTCATAATGACTGTGGGAAAGCGAGGTGACATCAGTGAGTTCTGCCCCCCTTTAAAGGGGAGCGACTGGGCAGATGCAAATGCACAACATGTATCCTAAAGGTTCAGCAATCTTGGCCAAAAACCGTAGTATACAACATGTATAGGGAGGCTGAACTATTTCCCTTCTCTCTAAGTGTTCCGTAAGTTGACAGGTTCATGAGTTGTCCCACTTTTGACACAAATGTAGTTATCAGGGACAGTCAGTGGGGCTTGTGGCCATGTAGCTACAGGGCAAGTATACCCTCCCAGCCGTAAAGGTCCAGACCTCTTAGTAGAGTCTCTTAGTATAGTATTTTTATGTAACCCATATTTCACTAGGTGAGTCAGAACAAATTCTTATTTACAATGACGGCCTACCCCGGTCAAACCCTAACCAGGAGGACACTGGGCCAATTGTGCACCGTCCTATGGGACTCCGAATCATGGCCGGTTGTAATTCAGGGTCGAACCAGGGTCTGTAGTGACGCCTCTAGCACTGAGATGCAGTGCCTTAGACCTCTGCGCCGCTCGGGAGCCCCGAGCACACTGTCTTTAATATAGGTTGGCTATACTAGCTTACTGATTATGATCAATATGTCAGGTTGGTACAAAGCCGTTAGGGGTTAGGTTACTGTAACCATTTTCTCTGTATTGACAGAGGGTATTTCCCCAGACATGTGATGCTGAAATGAAATGTGCTTTACAACCATCCAAATGCCTTCCTTATCTTATCACTGTTGTTTTGCCTGATTCCCCCTCTCTGTTTATTCGTCCAGGTATGAAGGACCAGGTCTGTCTTGGGAAAAAAAACATATTGACCAATTAGTTTATATAGTCTTAGTGTGACAGAAATGTAATGAGACAGCTATTTCAGAAAGGCAGTTCTTACTAGTTTAAACTAGAGAAAAGTCCTGAGGTGGGTGGGGTATTGTTTTAAAGGCTGAGGTGTGGAGACGTTTTTTCCCCCTCTTCTACGTGCCTGACAAGCGTAGGCTAGCAACATGCAAGAGCCCAGAGCAAAGTCTTAGCTAAGCTGATCCTCATTTATAGTAATATAAAGTACACTGTTTGCGTAAGGACATTCCTTAGTGATTACTCTAATACCCTAACCTTTACTATACAGCCTGGATCACAGTCACAACCAGGCTCTGTCTCCCACACTCCTGGTTCTTATTCTGCTCACAATGCTTAGTTACTGAGTTGCATAATGAACATATATTTTACAATATATACATGTAATGCCTAAATATCTGCCAATTGATAGTGTCGCTTTCAGAAAGTGTTTTTCAGGCTTGTAATCTCTGGTTGTGGAAACGTTTCATTAGCTTTCTTCCCCAAGTCCCTGACTGGGGAGGGCAAAATTTGAAAGTGATTCACATCAAGGTGCATTTTCCTGTGCTTGTGATACCTGAGGGATTGCCTATTCAGGCTCGCATTAGTCAAGGGGGTTGATTTTGCATTAGTGTGACTGTGACCACTGTGGCATACACAATTTGATGGGGAGGGGAAAGAAAAGGGTGGGGGAAGATGAACAATTTTCCTTGGACGAGTAAGGTACTGTTGTTGGTTGCGAGGGTGGGGATAGGGTGGATAGGGGTGGAGGTGTGTAAATGCGTGCAGAGTTGTTGGACTGCATGATTGTGCTCAGAAGGTCCAGCCGCTCTGTATAAGGGGTGCTGTGTTTACATGCAGCACACGCTGAGCATGTCCTGGCTTCGCTCTCCCAAAACAAACCCGCCCCTCCAGGAGAGAAACCTGAGCTCTTTCTCTGATGTCACAGAGCCCTCCATCCAATGAGCTCTGGAGCAGCAATGGCGTTCTGCCACCTCTGATTCACTGAAACAAAAGCTGTTGTGAAAGACCCAGAAATGTTATTGGCGTGTGAGTGGAGTGGACTGCCTAAAATAGTATTTGTATGGCTGCACTGTGCTGTCACACACAACTAGCTGTGGAAAAACCTGGGTTGTGTTCACTAGGCACAAAACAGAAAACTTCTCAAAATGGAGTGAAACAGTGAGAGACTGTCTGAACTTGTCCAATAAGAAATGTTCGTTTCATTACCTTTTGCTACCGTGTGTGCTATTGAACACAACCCTGGCCTTGGTCCTGTGTTTTGAGATCCGGGGTCACACAGTGGCAGATTAGTTTTGTATAATGTTTACCCCATGGGCCATCTAAATGTGCTGCTAATTGCTCGGTGACTATCAGTATCGGCACATTATTGTTTTTATAACCATCTCTGAGATTTATGATCTAAGTCCCACCGCTCCAGCTTCCAGATATCACCTCTTGTTACCCCAACACAGCACCACTCGTAGAGCTATGGCTCGGTCTATACTGTGCTGGCTGTTAGATATCAATGGGGTTTTCTCGTTTGGGCAAATGTCCGTCCTCCATCTTTTCTCCTCCGTGACCCGGAAACCGGTAAGCGGTCGTTGAGTTTGTCATTTCGTTAGTAGGCAAACGGAAGATGGTCCTCCTCGATAGCCTCCTTTAGGTGAGGAAACAAACAAGTGTATCCTACCTGAGTCCTTCACGGAAGAGTTTTGAAATCTGCCACACCCCCTTTGAATCAGCTATTGTTTTCTTGAAGGAGAAAAGCATGCAAACATTTTAAAATGACATGCTACTTATAATTTTGTCTTTGACATGTCTTGCAAATCTAATTGAGAAAAGGCATTTGTCCCCCCCCTCCTTCTGGCATACAGCCAGGTGGTGAGGCGAGGACTTGCAGAGAGCTATACATGCTGCTGGTCCTTTGGACTGTGGGTAATATACCCTTCCCTCTACCAGCACGTGTGGGGATCCCTCTATCTCAGCGATCCCATGTGCTTAAAGAGGAATGTTTTTTGATTGATATGTTCTCCCCATCTGGCCGAATTGAAAGCCGTTGAGTTAATGTAGTCTGAACAGCATAGGGGGTAGCAAGTTGTTTCTTGTTGTGGTACAGCCCAGACAAATTCAATTACTGAAAGACAATCATATTTATTTTGTGAATGTTGTACTGTTTGACAATAAGTTTAAATTATTGGAGACTGCTGTGTTTTTTTGGTGGCCGTTTCTGTTCAAATTATGGTAATTTTAAAGATGTTTTGAAATCTCTTTTCACGGTCAGTATTTAAACAATTGCATTTTCATAAGCCTGTATAAATGCCTTTCAACCAGGCAGATTAAAAGAAACCTACCTAGGTACAGGCGTCACTTCATGCCATGTGACTAATGATGAAAAGCACACCTTGTGCTCTCTTCTCTACTCCAGTCTTGATGAACTCAATATGCAACCTGTGTACCACAGATCTCTATGCTTGTCTGATAGGTTGCCACTCACATGTTGCATCCTGGCTCTTTTTTAAAAGACCTCAAACAGTGGGAGGAGCCATGATTGACTTGGTTGATAGGCAAACTAGGGTCATGTAGTGATTGGAGTCTAGCCTGTGAGCTCAGAGATGGAGTGGAAATTGTCATGGAGATCAGAGGACATGACATGCAGTACGTTTACACCAAACACACAAGTTTGAGTAGACAAGACTCTTGTTGCTAATGTTTAGATTTGTGCTGATGGCTCAAATCTGTTAGCATTGTGTCTGCAGATTGTATTTGGGGTAGCCCAAGATCTAGCAGCCCAATTAATAAAGATCAGATTGTTCTTTTGATGTCTGTGTCTGTCCATGGGTCTCTGTACTTCTGAATATAGGCCTAGATGTTATGGTGGATCGAGCCTTAGGGCTTTAATTGAAGAGGATGGTGTAATATAAGTGTAGTCTAGTGTTTATGGCTGGACTTCCAGCACGCCAGATGTTTTGGAGCCTGTGGAGCCGGGAGCTTTTTTTGCAGCACTAAACACATGGTTTCAACCGCAGCTAGTGTGTGCCGGATAACTCCACTGAGGCCAAGCAGGTCACTAACGATCAGGGACAACTGGGGTCCTCGTAGCCCTAACTTGTCTTTAACCCAAATCCTCTGGTTATGGTAGCCAGTCTGAGCCACCGTAGTGCTGCTGGAGGATAAGTCAGGCATTGGTGAAAGCTTAATGAATTATCCACCTTATGTCCAGTGTGTGGTTTGGGTTGACATCCTTTCCTGTGTGTGACTGTGTGTATTGCTGGCCCTGTCACTCATAGGCTAGCCTACTCATGTTTTTGTGTGAGAGGCATATTTACACATGTGGCACTGCCAACAGGTACTGCCTAATAAGCAGTGAGTGAGGAAAGTTTTTGCGGGTTCACGTGAAGAGAATGCCTGCTGGATGACATGTCTCTCACTGTTTCTGGCAGCGCTATGAAACATGGGCATGGTACAGTACCCTGTTATTTCTGTCCCTGGTCCTTCTGCAGTATTTATAGCTGGTTGCTCTAATGCTGTTCGGTGGAGGCCGTTCTAAACCAGGGGGCTGGTCTTGCACATTCGAAAAGCCATCTGCCAGCGAACCCTCTCCTTTCTCAAAGGCACTTTGGCAGCCAGTTTGATTTCCCTCTGTCTTTTACTGCCTGTGTCTGAACCGTTCATCTGAGCAGCTGGTCAATAAGCAGTACCAGTCTGCCACTGCAGCCTTAAACTTTCAGATGAGATCCTGATGTTATGCTTCTCCCCCTCTTTCATATGAAAACATATATCCTCCACCACCTACTCTGCTGCCTCAGAAACCTACTGGCACTTGCTGCTCAGTTGTACACTACAGTATCTATATCTTGGAAAAGATGTTGCCTGTTTCAGTTGCAAAGCCATTCCTCCAAACCCAGGGCTCCCAAATTTGCCTAGTCCTGCTCTTTGCTTGTCACATGCTCGAGGCACTGGGCTGCTCCTCCTGGTCTAAGCCGGTTCCCTGGGTGACGAGGCGATGTGGCTTAACCCTGAAACGAAACCCATTCTCCTCTCACATGGACAGCCAGTCAGACACTGCTGCTGTGAAATGAAACTTAGCATCACCACTGGTCTGAGCTGGAATAAAGAGCCTATGCTTAGGCTGACTCTCTGAAATGAAACTGACTCTTGCACAGTTTTTTGCTTGTTATAAGCACAGTGTAGGAGGCTGGCAGTGTGAGACACATTTCTATTGCCATTGACTCCAAATTGTTGGGAGATTTGTTTGATCTCCCCCGATAACAGTGTATCAGTCATTGTGTGTCACAAAAGTTTGACTATGGACTTTCTGTGGGAGTGTATGTATGGAAGAGTGTGTGTGCGTTCGCATCATATCAATATGTGACGCGTGTGTCAGTCAGTTGAATTGAATGTGTCCAAGTTAATGGCTATATGTGAATTCGATATGAATGGATTTTTGATGGCTGTATCTCCTGGCCCAGTGCCAGACTGCTTCCCTCCTGGGCCGTATGTCTGAGGACGGCCCCCTCCCCTGTCCTCTATTGTTACTGGTGGCTCTCGATGGAGTGACTTAAGGCATCAGCATGCTTCAGTTCAGCTGGCGGCAAACCGAACGAATGTGCTTACATCTTCTCTTTAAAAAAAAGCAAACTGCAATAGTGCTGTTTGGCCACGTTGAGACACTAGCCAGTATACACTTCCTCAAAATAGTCAGAATTAAATCTGTCATTAATTTAGACGCTTTTGTATCGATTCCCCCCTCCCCATCACTAGTTCTCACTAGTCATACCTTGTTATGTTGACTCTAGGTGTGTTCACGGTGCAGTCTTTGTTGCAGTGACTGACTGGGCGTGATGAATGCTGTCAGCCAGGTTGCCTCTGCAGAGCGTATCTGTGGGCCTGTTGCTGCCTGTGTGTGTTAAGTGTTAAAGGTACTTAACTCCTGTTCCCATGTCAGTCTGACCAACACCAGAAATGAAGAGACAAATAGAAAGAGAAGGAAGGAATCCCCTGCATAGTGCTCCGCTTCAGTCACCTCAGAATACACTGTAATGTCAGGCCCTGGCCCGTCCAGAAAAACAGCTCATGGTAGCTCAGGACAGGGAACCTCATGGTGGGTGTCTTCACACACAATTACCGGGCCTGCCCTGAGGAGTTAGCTTGGCCTACTTAAAATGGGAGAGGCTGGTGCTTGGGTGAGGAAAGGTGTAGAAGTTAGATTAGTTTAGCAGCCTATTGTTTATATTACAAGCTGTGTGATACACCCCTCTGTGTGAATATAAAGGGATCATTGTTTGAGGATGAACACCTGCAGTGATGTAGCTGGAAAGGCCTGGTATCGTCACATCAGGGAGGAGTACTTCTACCCAGGGACTGATGGCATTGAACTGGCATGACTGTCTGGCTGGCTGGACTGCTGTGTAGATTGGGCCAACAGACAGGCTGGTGATTGGGGCTGCTGTCGGCTGGGGTCTAACCGGGTCAGGGCCCTTCAATAGGACTCCTGGCTGCTACACCAGGAATGTTTGTCTGGGTGTCGATGAGGATTAGGTGAAACAGACTACTGTAAGCGCCAGGGAAGACTGTTATCTAAAACGCAGCGCTCCACAGAGCGCTACCCAAATGACAAGCAGGCTGAATCCTCTACAGTAGCTACTAGTGTTTCTCACAGCTGAGCCCTCTCGGGTACACAAGCTCAGAAGTAGCTACCATTTCTTTCCCACTCTCTTTGATTTTCCTGCCAACGGAAGCTGTGCTGCAGGCCTGTCATTGGCTGGGTGCTGTGTTGTGTTTACATGGCCCTGTGGGTGACTGGGATTGTGTGTGTAAAAGGGCAACCTTTTCAGAGTGACCTGCTCCACTGCCAGTCCACGACAGCCCCAGCCCTCTGGTGTCCTGGCCTCTAGTACACCCCCTCCAGTATGTGGTGTTCACTCACATTACAGCTGCTCACACAACAGGACTGCTGCCTCTGCTCTACTAACAATCATAATGCTGTATGTGCAGCTTGCTATTCAACTCAAGCTGTTAGTTTCCTTTGTAAGATTAGGAAAGGGAATAAGTATTTTATCCTCCGATGACCGAGTTTCCCTACGGCCTTAGTGTTGGTTGGTCACTGAGTGTTAGACCTCGTGTCCATGTGTTGTCTGCTCCAATCCCCTTTGACTGGCTTGATTCCTCACCATTCTGTTTTTGCTCTGCTTCCTGCCCCCACACTAAGCACTGGCCAGAACATACAAGAGCTAATCAGTAGAGTTTGGAACAACAAGGACGTGTGTTGGTTGGGTCAAAGTATGAGGTGGCAGCTGGCTTAGGCCGCACCGTGTGTGTGTGCGGCAATCAGTACCACGTGTGAATGTTTGTATGACCCAGTCTTTAGTGTTATTGATATAGGCTCTGGTCTAGGCCCTGTGGGTAGGTGTGTTGGTCAATCTGCAGCTTTAATATTAGACAGACAGCAGGGTGAATTGCAGGCAGAAATAACCCCAGTCAGTCAATTACTGACCCAGTCACGGTCTTGTCTCTGTGCCATTGTGTAATGAATCTGACAGTTGGCACAGTCCCTGGTCTCCCTAAACGAGCCATGGCATTCATACCCACCAAGTTTACCTGACTGACTTACCGGGGTGAAGGGAAGCAGCCCTGTTGATCGTGTAGTAAAGTCGATTTGTTGATTTAAGCACCCATTTTTAACTCAAGGACAGCAACACTTGTACTTATCAGCATTGTCCTCCCAAACTATTTAATCAGGCAAGGGACGTTACATTTATGCCAATTGCTTTGGGTTCCATACCCCTAACAGTGGGAATATGCCCTATGATTTGTACCAAAGGTGTAGATGTATTGCATTATTGTGGCTTTGATCTTTTCTCACACACGTCAGCCTGTCTGTCATAATCCTGTAGTTAATGCATTTCTTCCAGTCTTCAGTAGATGCTACTTGATACATTTTGTTGGCACACAGGTGTTGGCAGTTATCCTTTAGCATTACACGCCTCCAGTAAAGAAGCCAGTTAATGTAATAATGATGCTTTACAGTTAACTCCTCACGAACGCCTAGTGTGTTTGAGGAAGTGTCATTTCGATTTTCACCATTTCATTAGATTGTAGGGCAGGTTAATTGTCTCTGTTTTCACCATTTCCATTACATGGTAGGGCGGGGTAATTGTCTCTGGTGGCTGTTCAGTGAGCTACCTGTGAAAGTTGTTAACAAATTGCATTGACTGACTGGCATAATAAAATATGTATTGTAGACCCCATCAATTGTATTGTAGACTTGTTTATTTAGATTTTTCTCTTACAATATATTCTGCCTTCAATCAATGTATTCTGCCTTCAATCTTTGTTCGTGAATTTTGATCTGTTTCAGACTCTATCCCCATGACCATGCTACTTCTCCCTTTATTCTTTTTCTCGCTCAGTCTTTGTCTCCCTCCCTAACCCTGATCATGCTGTTTTCATTCTGTGTTCTGCAGGCTCCATGAGGAGATCAATGACTTCTACAAGCACATGTCTCCTCGGGAAGAGGAGGAGAGGATGAGGATGGAGGTGGTGGACAGGATCGAGAGGGTCATCAAAGACCTGTGGCCCACTGCTGATGTAAGAGATCACTCGCATCGCTACAGTTCCAGTCCTAAGCCCATACAGGTCTAGCCAGGTCCCAGATCTGTTTGACCATTATTGGCGTACGGCGAACTCCTCTGGTTGTTGAAACTTTAACATAGTTGAAAAGATCTGGGCCCAGGCTAATACAGGTCGTCGTTCAAATAAATATTGCAACCATGTAGAGTTCATGCTTACATAAAAGCCAACACCAACTACTAGAAGTGACAGGCAGAGCAAAGGTTTGGAATGGAAGTGGTTTCTAGCTACACAGACAGGTCACACCCATACAGCAAGCTGCTTGAGATTCTCACAATCTCCTGTTCCCTCATTTTACAAATTCCCTTCATTGCTAGAGACAGCATGAGAACTTGCTGCTCTATGTAGAATTGCTGTCTTTTAATCTTTCTAGTCTTTCTCTGGCTGGCTCTATAGCTGTCTGAAAGGAGTCTCTCTGTAGGAGAGAGTTATTTTCTCTCCCTATAGGCTGAGCTGTAATGAAGAGGAAAGACAGGCCGTATATGGTGGGGCATGTGACCAGCAACCATTTGTGAAAGTGCCTGGTCGGTCTGCTCTTATCTCCCTGCTGTGTTATATTTTGGCCTGTAATCTACAGGGCTCCAGGTGTCCTTATTCCTGCTGACTTGGAGCCTGCTGATAGAGATGTGTGTTTCTGCTCTCAGCTTTACAAGTTGTACCAGGGATGGACAACTGCCGTTTTGTAGGCCCGCGGATCACTTTTTTTTGTTTATGAACTCCGTCTGGGTCTCAATTTACTGTTGAGTTGGAATAGTAGAATACACAAGGTGCAATTTCTAAATGAGGTTGTACATCAGCAGTTCTCTTATGTCAGTCACTGACACTAACTCAATTAGCCCATGTCAGCTAAAATGTCTAGTGGCCAGCTATCTTGTAGTAATCATGGTTGAATTACCAACCGGGGGGCCCCTATGGATTTTGTTAGTCCCTCTTACTCAGACATCATATAAAGACATTTCATTTCTTCACCCTATGGCAAAATATGTCGAATTTACAGGGAAGTCGCTGTGAAACTGCACATTTTTCTCTGTCCCACGGCAAATTGTGTAGTATCACAGGAATTGATCTCAAAAATGTAAAACAGTTGCACATCCCTGAGCTAAACAGAAAAGTCCACTGCTGTTCCTGGTACTGCTCCTACCTCTTACTCTATCCACTGAGGCAGGAGAGCAGTTTATATCTTGTCCACAACAAGAACAGGACTAAGACTCCCAGCAATCCCCTGACCTCTTACACACACTCAATACGAGACCTGTCTGTGACTGGGTGAACTGAACTACTGTGAACCCACCAGATAGCTGAATAATTAGTCTAGGAGGCAGCCACCATGTCTTTCTCTCCCTCTCTAACTGCACCCCGTCTCTCAATAATTTAATTGATGACCACTAGCTCTTTATACAGTACCGTCTCTCAATAATTTAATTGATGACCACTAGCTCTTTATACAGTAGAGAGCCGAGCCATGAGTTAAGTTTACCTTTTGGACACAGTGGCAATCCATCACCATCACCCCTCTCATTTCCACCCACATCACAATCACATGCCCTGCCTCTAGTAAGCAGATTGGAGCCCAGGCTTTAACCCCCTTGGTCGGTTCAGGCAGGAGCTCGGCCCAGGAGGGAATAATGGCTGGTTTAAGGCTTAAGCAAAGGCTATTTTTGAGCCCTCAGAACCAATGTGAAATACTGTTATGTGATGTGACATTGGTTAATGCCCACAAAGCTCAGATAAAGCGGAATATTTGTCTGGAATCTGGATGCATTAAATAAAATGCTTATTTAATTTATTTTTTGTCCAAACCGTTGGGGTTTAAAGCATTTTATCCTTGTTCTCATAACTACAGTAGTAATGGTTTGTTCAGATCCCATTTTTTGCCCCCAAGAACATTGCATGGTTGTCAGATAATGACTGGTTGTCAGTGCACTGACTTGCATAAAAGGTTAAATAAGTTGATGCATGTTAGACTCTCTCCCCACTTAGCATAAATATTATATATGTATCGCTTTAGTTGACACCTGTCTCCAAGTATCAGACTGTTGTCACGTGACATGACAGAAGTCAAAACAAATAATTTGTCTTTATTTTCTAACAAATTACCTGCAATTGTATCAGTTCAAAGCTAGTGTATAGCTCGGCTTATCTGACTGATAAGTGAAATCAATAAATAACACATTTGACTTTGTTACAGGTTCAAGTGTTTGGGAGTTTCAGCACGGGCCTCTATCTGCCAACCAGGTAAGCTGTTTGATTCAGGTAATGGAGTACATAATGGCCTTCCTATCATAATCTCTCGTATAGTGTGTTGTTGATATGCATGTTGACTCATAACCTGCAGACCCTGCGGATATAACCGCGGGGCGGTCGGATTTAAATATTGTGTGGATGAAGGGTGGGTGGATGGCGGGTTGAATAAAGAGAAAACAACACCTTAAAAAATCTGTCTTAGGGGCCAGTTGCGGGCCTCAGATTCACTTTTTCACATATACTTGGGCGGTTGTGGATGGGTTATTAGCAATAGCTGGCGGGTGAACAAGCAGCTGACCTGCGCACCATTAGTAAGTGTAAACTGACCCTTAACCCAATGAGTCCCACCTTATCGCTGGTGTGTTTTGGACTTCTAACCACTTTTAAACAGTGCTTGTTTGAGCTACGGACTTCTGGGTTGAACCATTTGATTTTGTCTGTTCTACCAAAATGTCTTGAGTTACAGTTTGAGCTACAAACTATTAAAAGCCATCTGTTTTTCTCTGATGCTCATAAGTGTCGTTAGAAGGTAAGGGGTTCTTCTGCATAGAAGATCATGGGAAATCCCAGGACATAGTTTCTATAATACTGTAATAAACTCAGTTGCAGTCACAAACCCCACACAGTTGTCACTGACTAGTTAGATATTCATTTCCCAGTGAAAAAACTATTTCTATACTTACTGCATTCATATCATTTTTTAAAATCAAGTTTTTACTTTGGCAGACTTTAAAAAATAATTTAAAAAACTCAGATGCAACTGTTTTGTCATTGTTTTATCCTCACAATGAAACACTTAATTGTGAGGCTAAATACAGTGCCTTCGGGAAAGTTTTGAGACCACTTGACTTTTTCCACATTTTGTTAGGTCGCAGCCTTTTTCTAAAATTGATTCAATTGTTTTTTTTCCTCAATCGACACACCACTACCCCATAATGACAAGGCAGAAACAGGTTTTTTACATTTTTGCAACAAAAAAAACTGCTATGGCATTTACAAAAGTATTCAGACCCTTTACGCAGTACTTTGTTGAATCACCTTTGGCAGCGATTACAGCATTGAGTCTTCTTGGGTATGACGCTACAAGCTTGGCACACCTGTATTTGGGGAGTTCTCCCATTCTTCTCTGCAGATCCTCTCAAGCTCTGTCAGGTTGGATGGGAAGCGTTGCCGCACAGCTATTTTCAGGTCTCTCCAGAGATGTTCAATCGGGTTCAAGCCCGGGCTCTGGCTGGGCCACTCAAGGACATTAAGAGACTTGTCCCGATGCCACTCTCCTGCATCGTCTTGGCTGTGTGCTTAGGGTCGTGGTCCTGTTGGAAGGTGAACTTTTGCACCTGTCTGAGGTGAGCGCTCTGGAGCAGGTTTTCATCAAGGATCTCTCTGTAATTTGCTCTGTTCATCTTTGCCTCGATCCTGACTAGTCTCCCATTCCCTGCCACTGAAAAACATCCCCACAACATGATGCTGCCACCACCATGCCTTCACTGTAGGGAGGGTACCATGTTTCCTTCAGACGTGACGCTTGGCATTCAGGCCAAAGAGTTTTATCTTAGTTTCATCAGACCAGAGAATCTTGTTTCTCTTGGTCTGAGAGTCTTTTGGTGCCTTTTGGCAAACTCCAAGTGCCTTTCATAAAGGCCTGACTGGTGGAGTGCTGCAAAGATGGTTGTCCTTCTGGAAGGTTCTCCCATCTCCACAGAGGAACTCTGCTCTGTTAGTGACCATCAGGTTCTTGGTCACCTCCCCGACTAAGGCCCTTCTCCCCCGATTGCTCAGTTTGGCCGGGCGGCCAGCTCTAGGAAGAGTCTTGGTGGTTCCAAACTTCTTCCGTTTAAGAATGATGGAGGCCGCTGTGTTCTTGGGGACCTTCAATGTTGCAGAAATGTTTTGGTACCCTTCCCCAGATCTGTGCCTAGACACAATCCTGTCTCGGAGTTCTACGTACTATTCATTCAACCTCGTTGTTTGGTTTTTGCTCTGACATGCACTGTCAACTGTGGGACCTTATATTGACAGGTGTGCCTGTCCAAATCATGTCCAATCAATTGAATTTACCACAGGTGGACTCCGAGTTGTAGAAACATCTCAAATATGATCAATGGAAACAGGATGCACCTGATTTCAATTCCAAGTCTCATAGCCTTTCGAAAGGCATTGTATAAGGGCTGGACATGCGGATAAATGAAAAGCAGATATTTGCTGGGTTCTCGGGACTGATGGGGTTAAACTACAAAAACTACCCACTGGGCAAAAACGGGTTTAATCAACATGGTTTCCACGTAACTTCAACAAAACATTTAATTTGATTTTGAAAAAGCAATCAACGTAAAGGAATTTATTTTTTAACCTAAATCCAATGACAGGTGATTGTTTTTGTTAATTTCACTTATTTAATTTATGCTAGGTGACAACTCAACCACATGTAAATCCAAACCAGATGTTTAACTGACATCTGTTCCAAGTGGGTAAGCTCTTAGGCCTTTCCTACACACTAATCAGTATTTGGTATTTTGACTTGCCTTATTCAGTTGCGTAATGTCAATATGACACATTTTGCATCATATGATGCCGTGTTTTGCATCATATAAGGCAAAATGCATCATACCGGCTGTATTTTTGTATTTTTAAAGTTATACATCTTAAACTTGATTGCTGACATGGTAAACATTTTGGGACTATAACCGCAATGGACTAATGAAACAAATACCAAAATATTGTTTTTGGGTGGAGTTTTCTTTTAAGTTCAAGGTCCGAATACATTATTTTTATTTATTTCACCTTTATTTAACCAGGTAGGCTAGTTGAGAACAAGTTCTCATTTGCAACTGCGACCTGGCCAAGATAAAGCACAGCAGTGTGGGCAGACAACACAGAGTTACACATGGAAAAAACAATTAACAAGTCAATAACACAGTAGAAAACAAAGGGGGGACTCTATATACAATGTGTGCAAAAGGCATGAGGAGGTAGGCGAATAATTACAATTTTGCAGATTAACACTGGAGTGATAAATGATCAGATGGTCATGTACAGGTAGAGATATTGGTGTGCAAAAGAGCAGAAAAGTAAATAAATAAAAACAGTATGGGGATGAGGTAGGTGAAAATGGGTGGGCTATTTACCAATAGACTATGTACAGCTGCAGCGATCGGTTAGCTGCTCAGATAGCTGATGTTTGAAGTTGGTGAGGGAGATAAAAGTCTCCAACTTCAGCGATTTTTGCAATTCGTTCCAGTCACAGGCAGCAGAGTACTGGAACGAAAGGCGGCCAAATGAGGTGTTGGCTTTAGGGATGATCAGTGAGATACACCTGCTGGAGCGTGTGCTACGGATGGGTGTTGCCATCGTGACCAGTGAACTGAGATAAGGCGGAGCTTTACCTAGCATGGACTTGTAGATGACCTGGAGCCAGTGGGTCTGGCGACGAATATGTAGCGAGGGCCAGCCGACTAGAGCATACAGGTCGCAGTGGTGGGTGGTATAAGGTGCTTTAGTGACAAAACCGATGGCACTGTGATAGACTGCATCCAGTTTGCTGAGTAGAGTGTTGGAAGCCATTTTGTAGATGACATCGCCGAAGTCGAGGATCGGTAGGATAGTCAGTTTTACTAGGGTAAGCTTGGCGGCGTTAGTGAAGGAGGCTTTGTTGCGGAATAGAAAGCCGACTCTTGATTTAATTTTCGATTGGAGATGTTTGATATGAGTCTGGAAGGAGAGTTTGCAGTCTAGCCAGACACCTAGGTACTTATAGATGTCCACATATTCAAGGTCGGAACCATCCAGGGTGGTGATGCTAGTCGGGCATGCGGGTGCAGGCAGCGATCGGTTGAAAAGCATGCATTTGGTTTTACTAGCGTTTAAGAGCAGTTGGAGGCCACGGAAGGAGTGTTGTATGGCATTGAAGCTTGTTTGGAGGTTAGATAGCACAGTGTCCAATGACGGGCCGAAAGTATATAGAATGGTGTCGTCTGCGTAGAGGTGGATCAGGGAATCGCCCGCAGCAAGAGCAACATCATTGATATATATACAGAGAAAAGAGTCGGCCCGAGAATTGAACCCTGTGGCACCCCCATAGAGACTGCCAGAGGACCGGACAGCATGCCCTCCGATTTGACACACTGAACTCTGTCTGCAAAGTAATTGGTGAACCAGGCAAGGCAGTCATCCGAAAAACCGAGGCTACTGAGTCTGCCGATAAGAATTGAGAGAAGTGCATAAAAAGGGAATACTTTTACATTTACACATATTTAACTGTGTTCAGAATTCACCCCTTTATGTGGTTATATGGAGAAAAAGATGTGGTTGGCCATTGTGTAATAATTTGCCTTTGTTTTTTGGGATTAAGGCTGTGGTCATTTTAGCGCTGCTGATCCAAAGCCTTTTTAACCTGGTTTCTTGACGAGCCAGACTGCTCTCCGCTCCGACGTCACACACACACACACACTGTAACTGGAGACTCTGGATTAGTGACAATAAGCTGTGTGTGAAAGTGAACTGGAGAGTCCTCTCTTCAGATCCGAATGTGATGTTGCTCTGACCTCTACTTACTCCACTTCCTAGTGACATCGATCTGGTGGTGTTTGGGAACTGGGAAAACCTGCCCCTTTGGACCCTGGAAGAGGCCCTGCGGAAGAAAAACGTGACTGATGAGAACTCCATCAAAGTGCTGGACAAGGCCACGGTATGTTTGTATTTATTATGGCAGCAGCTACTCTTTCTAGAGTCCATGCAAAATTAAGGCAGTTATACTTCTTTTTTTTAAACATTACAATACATTTACAACAGATTTCACAACATTAAGTGTGTGCCCTCAGGCCCCTACTCTACCACATATCTACAACACAAAATCCTTGTGTAAGTGTGTGTATAGTGTGTACATTATCGTGTGTTTGTATGCATGTGTCTGTGCCTTTTGTTTGTTGCTTCAGTCCCCGCTGTTCCATAAGGTGTATTTTTATGTTTTTTTTAAAGTGTAATTTTACTGCTTGCATAAGTTACTGGATGTGGAATAGAGTACTGTGTAGTTATGACTCCCATAGTCTGTTCTGGACTTGGGGACTGTAAGGAGACCTCTTGTGGCATGTCTTGTGGGGCATGCATGGGTGTCCGAGCTGTGTGCCAGTAGTTTAGACAGACGGCTCGGTCCATTCAATATGTCAATACTTATCACCAAATACAAGTAGTGATGAAGTCAATCTCTCCTCCACTTTGAGCCAGGAGAGATTGACATGCATATTATTAATATAAGCTCTTTGTGTACATCAAGGGCCAGCCGTCCTGCCCTGTTCTGAGACAATTGCAATTTTCCTAAGTCCCTCTTTGTAGTACCTGACCACACGACTGAACAGTAGTCCAGGTGTGACCAAACTAGGACCTGTATGACGGGGGCGGCAGGGTAGCCTAGTGGTTAGAGCGTTGGACTAGTAACCGGAAGGTTGCAAGTTCAAATCCCCGAGCTGACAAGGTACAAATCTGTCGTTCTGCCCCTGAACAGGCAGTTAACCCACTGTTCCTAGGCTGTCATTGAAAATAAGAATTTGTTCTTAACTGACTTGCCTAGTAAAATAAAGGTAAAAATAAAAATGACCTGCCTTTTTGATAGTGTTGTTAAGAAGGCAGAGCATCGCTTTATGGACAGACTTCTCCCCATCCTAGCTACTGCTGTGTCAATATGTTTTGACCGTGACAGTTTACAATCCAGGGTTACTCCAAGCAAGTTGCTTATTACCATATTATTCATTACAAGATTTAGTTGGGGTATAGGGTTTAATGAATGATTTGTCCCAAATACAATGCTTTTGTTTTGGAAATATTTAGGGCTAACTTATTCATTACCACCCATTATGAACCTAACTGCAGCTCTTTGTTAAGTGTTGCAGTCATTTCAGTTGCTGTGGTAGCTGACGTGTATAGTGTTGAGTCATCTGCATGTTGTGCATGCATACTAACTGCAGTGTGTCATTGCCTCCAGTGACTGTGTATGTGTAAATCAATCCTCATCACTATGTTCCAGGTACCCATCATCAAGCTGACAGACTTCCGCACAGAGGTGAAGGTGGACATCAGCTTCAATGTGAAGAACGGCGTTAAAGCTGCCCTTCTCATCAAAGACTACAAAAAGGTATTTGAAGCAGACATCTCTTATTCAGGGTACATTGCTTTTACCTAATGCAGTCCGGTAAGACCTAGCTGATGAAACAGGCTTGACAGTTAGCATGCATAGATTGTTGTATATTTGTCAGGTTCTTTGGGTTCTGACGGAGGTGTTGGTAGCTAATACACTTAACTACGTCTCCTCAGTCCCTCAATCCAGCCATACCCAATGTCCTAGTCTGAGACATTCCCTTCTAGAGGGCACTATAACCATAACCACAGGTTTAACCATAACCACGTGTTTCTTTTATCCATAAGAAATACCCAGTGCTTCCGAAGTTGGTTCTGGTGCTGAAGCAGTTCCTGCTCCAGAGGGATCTGAATGAGGTTTTCACTGGAGGGATCGGCTCCTACAGCCTTTTCCTTATGGCTGTCAGCTTCCTGCAGGTGAGAGACTTCTGCTCTTCTGCTATTCTCTCAAGTAGCCCACACACACAGTGCAGGATAGATCGCATCTAACATTACTAATTTACTGTCTATAACAGACTTTTGACACATTTTAAGTCTTTCTCATTCAGTGAACTAAGACGATTTGGCTTGTTCCTCTATGCAATTGACCTCTTTCAGCTTCACTACAGAGAAGATGCGTGCAGCCCCAATGCCAATGTGGGCGTTCTCCTTATAGAGTTCTTTGAGCTCTATGGGCGCCACTTCAACTACCTGAAGACGGGCATCCGGATCAAAGATGGCGGCAGCTATGTGGCCAAAGATGAGGTTCAGAAGAGCACTGACCTCTACAGGCCCTCCATGCTCTTCATTGAGGACCCCCTAGCACCAGGTAACATGGCCTTCCATTCAGTATGGGTGCACTTGCACAGGTGATACCTCTTTTTAGCACTGTGACGCTCAAGATCCGTAACATCCGTCAACTACTGATAACACTAAACCTAAGAATCACACACTTTAACGGGCATGAATAAGACGGCTAGAGGTCCCAGGTGCCCATACAAAGGCTAAAAAGTCAGCTCAATATCAGACAATATCTGAAATCTGTCACTCTTCCCAAATAGATGATCTAAGCATGCCTCTTGCCTCCTGCAGATAACGACGTTGGCCGCAGCTCATACGGTGTGTTGCAGGTGAAGCAGGCCTTTGACTATGCCTACATAGTGCTCAACCACGCCGTATCGCCCATCGCCAAGTACTACCCAAACAACGAGTCTGAGAGGTGAGATGGTGAGCTAGGGCTCGCTTTAACCAACAACAGCTCTCACATTCCTTGGCTGCTATCTTTAAAAAATCTTGTTATTTATTAAATACTCTCTTTGAACTACAAGTTCTTCCAATCTGATATGTCCTATTTTCTTTCCTCCAGTATACTTGGCAGAATAATCCGGGTGACCCAGGAGGTAGCTGAATACAGGGACTGGATCACCAAGCTCTGGGGACCACAGTCTCAGAATGAACCTGCCCTGAATGGTATGTTTTCACAGTACTACTGTGAGTCTTGACACTGTCTCAGATCTATCGAGTTGATAGTGTGTTTGAGGGGATCAGTTTCAGTAAGACAAGGTGCAAAATTGGTCATCTTAATTACGTTTGAAGTTGTTTGGGATCCAAGGTGATTTGTAGATCAGTGAAGTCCGACTGCTATTTAGTCGATCTAAAACACACACACACACACTGTCTTACCACTGTTCGTTCATGTGCTGTTGCCGTAGGAAATGATGTCACACTGTTGGTGAAGCCTCAGCAGCTGGACGAGTGCAACAACAACCTGACGGAGGAGGTGACTGCATCTCGCAGCAAGTCCTCTTCCAACTCCTCCTCATTAGTGTCATCCTCATCCTCCACGGTATCCAGTTCCAGTGACGTTGTGAGTTTTGTTACACTCAAACACCCCATGTGTGCACACTAAAACCACAATACCTGATGAAATCAACTCTTAACACGACATTTAATGTGATGCACCCATTGCTTGCTGATTGCTCGTGACTGGTTGTCCCCAGGATTCTGACGGGACGCCCTGTAAGACAGTGAAGCAACTGCCTGGGCGGGGCTCCAGCGCCCACAGAGAATCCTCAGGTGGCGTGACCAATCACAGAACACAGAGGCACACCACCAGCACTCCTACTGACAACAAGGGGGGCAAGGTAGGGTGAGCTTGACGAAGCCAAAGTCAACCACTGAAAAACTCTGTTACTGTACCTACAAATGCCTTGAACTTTTATGACCTGAGCGTTACAACACACTGTCGGTACATAGATAACCATTTAAATTTTACATTTCAATGGCACACATAGGCCTACCAGTGATCTGTTCTAACTAGGTGTGTGTCTGTCCTGTTTCCCAGGCCAGGTTGTTCCGCTCGTCCAGTAAAAACACCCACCACGTCCAGCAGAACTCGTCCTCATCCAACATCAAGAGCCAGCCGAGCAGCAAGCCACACTACCAGGGCAACAGCAAGAAGAGGAAACCTCAGCAGAACTCAGAGGCCCAGGACCTCTGCAGATAGGGCGGTCTTGGTCTGCTCTGCAACAGACTGACTGTCCCACTTCTGCTGCCAGACCACGTACTGACTGAGTAGTATTAAGGATCTTCCTTCTCAAGTGACACGCATCTTTTTATAGCTGAAAAATATCCCAAAAAAAGAAATAGGAAATGCTGGGGCTTAGTTCTTGAAAGAAATGCTCATTTTCTTCCTTGACATTAACCTGTTCTACGGTGGAGCTACACACATCCAGTACCTACAAATCTTGCCTTTTACCATAGCGCCATCTGGTGTTTTGGAGGAATAAGTGTCTGGAAAGTAATGTAGATTTTGACAAGCAATACCTGGAACTTGGCTGGCGAACGAACTTCAGCAAGAAAAGTTTAAAAAAAAGAATAAAATACGCAAATAACAAAAATTTACAAAATGTTATATTGAAGAAAGAAGGGGGGAGTACACAGATTGAAAGACTAAACCCCAAAATGCAATCTGTAAGTGGAGACAATAATTTTGTTTTTTTTGGTGGGCGGTTATTTTTTGGTTGTAATCAGATTACAAAGATTTGTACAAAGATTTGTACAAAAAAAGACAAACATGCAGAAATCTTTTGAGAAAAAAATATCACAAGAATGGTTTGACTTTTTACAGGATACTACGGATTCAAGGCAAATATATATGTGCACATTTGCCTGCTAATCTGAGTAGTGGCAGGTTTGGGTTTCATTGCCAACATAAATCATCAGCATTCTATTTCTACTTGGCTGCTCTCTCAATGTGTTGACAGGCTTCTTTCCAAATTATACCCCCTTCCTGAATTAGTACACTACTTTCACTAAATAGGGAATAGGGTGCCATTTGGGATGCACTAACAGTGTTAGCAGTATGCCTTAGTCAGGTAACGTGCACACACAGCCCTTAAAGATTACTGGCTGGCTGGGGACAAATCACTCATTCATACACACAGCTCTATACAACAACAGTGATGGTTTTTAGAGGTTCTCCCAGACTCATAGAATTACAGTTAGAGGACATAATGATTTTAGAAAGATTCTCCACTTGAAATATGTCTAAGATCCATAGGTGTGGGAGGTAATATTTTCCCTTTGGTAATTTACCCATTATAAAAATGTGTATTTGTTCATGTATTTTTCTATTAATGATATGAATATATAGTACTATACATGTTATACATATTAACGAGAGACCATATTCTTGTATCTTATATTTGGATAGTGGGATATTGGGGAAGTATAATTGGTCAGGTACAGTACCAATGTTGCTGTTTTGTGGCATTTTGTTTTAATATGTGGCTGGTCTACTTTAAAAGGGAGCTGAGTTTTTGGTCAGAATATAATGCAAACAAACACCTCTTTGTTAATGTGTCAACAACCCCTCGCTGAAATGTCTGGTATGTCAACATCTGATTGCAGTTCCACAACTAACCTGTAGATGGTGGCATTACTCGACTCTTCACAGCTGGGACCTTCATACTGCATTTAGACCTTTTCTTCAGCGTCATAGTCCATGTATTCAGACCCCTTGACTTTATCCACATTGTTACATTACAGCCGGATTCTAAAATTAATTAAATTGTCCCCCCTCAATCTACACACAATACCCCATAATGACAAAGCAAAAACTGACATGACATTTACATAAGTAATCAGACCCTTTACTCAGTACTTTGTTGATGCACCTTTGGCTGCGATTTACAGCCTCGAGTCATCTTGGGTATGACGCTTCAAGCTTAGTACACCTGTATTTGGGTAATTCCTCCCATATTCTCTGCAGATCCTCTCAAGCTCTGTCAAGTTGGATGGGGAGAGTCTTGCACAGCTATTTTCAGGTCTGTGCAGAGTTTTTTGATCGGGTTCAAGTCTGGGCTCTGGCTGGGCCACTTAAGGACATTGAAACTTGTCCCGAAGCCACTTCTACGTTGTTTTGGCTGTGTGCTTAGGGACTTTGTCCTGTTGGAAGGAACCTTCGCCCCAGTCTGAGGTTCTGAGCGGAGCAGGTTTTCATCAAGGATCTTTGCTCTGTTCATCTTTCCCTCAACCCTGAGTAGTATCCCAGTCCCTGCCGCTGAAAAACATCCCCACAACATGATGCTGCCACCACCATGCTTCCCCGTAGGGAGGGTGCCAGGTTTCCTCCAGACGTGACGCTTGGTATTCAGGCCAAAGATTTCAATCTTGGTTTCATCAGACCAGAGAATCTTGTTTCTCATGGTCAGAGTACTTTAGGTGCCTTTTAACAGCCCGCTTGGAGATTGCCATGTGCCTTTTACTGAGTGGCTTCCGTCTGGCCACTACCATGAAGGCCTGATTTGGTGGAGTGCTGCGGAGATGGTTGTCCTTGTGGAAGGTTTTCCCATCTCCACACAGGAACTCTGGAGCTCTGTCAGAGAGACTTGGGTTCTTGGTCACCTCCCTGACCAAGGCCCTTCTCCCCCGATTGCTCTGTTTGGTTGGACGGCCAGCTCTTGGAAGAGACTTCTTCCATATAATGGAGACCACTGTGTTCTTGGGGACATTCAATGCTGCAAAAATGTTTTTGTAACCTTCCCCAGATCTTTGCCTGGACACAATCCTGTCTTGGAGCTCGACGGACAATTCCTTCGACCTCATGGCTTGGTTTTCGCTCTGACTTCCACTGTCAAACGTTATACAGACAGGTGTGCCTTTCCAATCATTTGAATTTATCTCAGGTGGACTCCCAAGTTGTAGAAACATGAAGGGTGATCAATGGAAACAGGATGCACCTGAGCTAAATTTTGAGTCTGATAGCAAAGGGTCTGAATAATTATGTAAATAAGGTATTTGTTTTATTTTTTTATAAGTTTGCAAAAATGTCAACCTTTTTTTGCTTTGATATTATGGGGTATTTTGTGTCAATTTTCTTTTTAAACATCCATTTTAGAAAAAGTAACTTTAGAAAATGTGGATAAAGTCATTTCCGAATGCACTGTCTGTGCACTAGATAATCACTGTTTCCTAACCTCGGTCCTCGAGGATCCCCAACAGTACACAGGTTTGTTGTTGCCCTTGACAACTCATTGAGGGCTTGATGGGAATGGGGGATACCGAGTCAGTTGTACAACAATGCATTTAACCCAACCCTTCTGAATCAGAGAGGTGCGGGGCCTGCCATAATCGACTTCCACGTCTTCGGCACCCGGGGAACAGTGAGTTAACTGCCTTGCTCGGGCAGAATGGCAGATGTTTACATTGTCAGCTCGGGGCTTCAATCCACCAACCTTTCGGTTACTGGCCCAAAGCTCTAACCACTAGGCTACTTGCCTGATGTTCAGTTGAATCAGGTGTGCAGGGTTACAATAAAAAGGGTTACTGTTGGGGCTACTCGAGGACCAGGGTTGTGAAACACAGAGATGATCCACTGGCTGTAATTACATTTATACACATAGTAGGAATGTCTAATTTTAGCTACAATTACTATTTTAGCAAATATGTTAGACAACATATTTGGGCGTTTTTAGATGGTTAAAAAATATTGTCTTGGAAAAGTACAGTTTGGACCTAAATGCAGTATATATCTGTGAATTTGATTTGACACTTAGGAAACACAAGTCAGGGAACACCGAATGACTTATCTGTGCCGTCACAATCTGTAATCATATCTTCTCACTGCAAGTACTTCAACAAAACTGTATCGACTCATCCAAATTGTAGTTTCTACAGCTATTCAAACCCATGCAATAAAACCCACAGTACAATAATTGAAACTCCTGGTGAACGTCCTAAGGTATATTGCTGCTCCCTGGTGCTTCATTCCTGCACCCCTAACAGGAAGGAAACGGTAACAGAAGGTAAGTAATACCTCCATTAGTAGGAAAATTTGCAAAACCACTGGGGGAACAGACAAATGTACTTAAACCAATAGATAGACAATCACGCAAGTAACACCAATCTGGGGAGTCACGTGGGCTGCGTTTATACAGGCAGCATAATTCTGATAGTTTGTGCACTAATCTAATCGTCATTAAAATATATTGATGTGATTTTTCAAAAGACCAATTAGTGGAAAAAATAAACTGGGCTGCGTGTATAAACACAGCACATGTCTTCCCTGACAGGTGTTGCTTGCTTCATCTAGTCAGTGGTTTAAGTATATATTTTATTTTTTTATTGGAAGTGTGTTCACCACCACGATGAGCTGTATTTCACACAGTGAGACGCATTTGATTGATATTCCCCCAGTTGTTACATAATTGTGCAACTCATAAGCGCCTAACAATCAGTTGATCCGAGAGGGGAATGGCTGGGGCAAAACCTATATAACTATCTTCTGTTCGCGCTTCATGTGGGTGTGAGTACACCGTAGCTTCTTGACGAACATCTTTTCCGCATTCAAAAGCAAGCCCTCAAGAGCGCGCGGGGACCCAGAGAACATTTCGCTCGCAGTGGAATTACAATTTAACTGCAGTGGACAAGAGAAGAATTCGTCCACAACCAAGTCGTCTCTAGAATACGTTCATTCTATATTTCGAGACTACCGGTATACGTTTTCCTACAAACAGGTAAGACGCATTCTTAATTTGGGTTTGCCCAAGTGATAATACGTTGTAAACTACTGAGAGGAATGTTCTATTTGTGGTAGGCTACCCCAGTGTAAAAAAGTTGTCACGTTTTCTGAGCATACATTTAGGTGGCGCATTTCAAATTATATTTTTCTATGTTGTCTATCCGTGTTACAATGTTGGTTTTAATGTGGCCTACAAATCCCACCACATATAGCAGTCTCACCTTCGCTTTACGTAAGTACTAAATAGAGAGGTAGCACATTGTGGGAGGCAACCAGTCGTTCTAGTGCAGGGCTGCCCAATTCCGGCCCTAATGGGCCTGAACATTCTGGTTTTCATCCTCCAAATCAGGGACTCATTCAGACCTGAGACACCAGGTGAGTGCAATTAACTACCAGGTAGAAACAAACAACAGCAGTGTTTCGGCCCTCCAGGACCGGAATTGGGCGGCCGTGGTCTGAAGTGCAGAGACTAATAAAATCGCATCACTTGAAGACGGTTGAATCAACTTTCCCGTGTCATCTTTTTAATTGAGGACCTACCGTTGTGTTTTGTAGCGCATTATAAAACATATTTGCTCAAGTACACATCTAACAATCTATTCAACCTAAAAATCATTTTTGGATTTGCCTAATGGTAGCCTTCATGATTATTATTATAGACATATTTATCAAAATATAGGGGACCAGATCTGTAGTGTCTGACTACATGTCCATCTGAAAACGATCCCATTAATTAGTAAATAATAAAGGCTGTTTTTATAGATATGCAGCAGTATCTCTTTTAAGAATGGGGTTTCAAGGGTTCCCCCTAATATTTACCTTTCAGCTCATCATGTTTCCTTTGCTTCTCAGTGGCCTGCCCATGGGAGATAAGCAGGATGAATCTTCCCCTTATTCCCTCAAAAACAGGAAATCTGAAAGCCTCCAATGTGTTTCGTCACATTATAATACCATATTATGTTACAATTAGAAATAGTGAGTGGTGTGCATTGATTTGCCAATATAGTGAGTGGTGTGCATTGATTTGCCAATATAGTGAGTGGTGTGCATTGATTTGCCTATATAGTGAGTGGTGTGCATTGATTTGCCAATATGGTGAGTGGTGTGCATTGATTTGCCAATATGGTGAGTGGTGTGCATTGATTTGCCAATATGGTGAGTGGTGTGCATTGATTTGCCAATATGGTGAGTGGTGTGCATTGATTTGCCAATATGGTGAGTGGTGTGCATTGATTTGCCAATATGGTGAGTGGTGTGCATTGATTTGCCAATATGGTGAGTGGTGTGCATTGGTTTGCCAATATGGTGAGTGGTGTGCATTGATTTGCCAATATGGTGAGTGGTGTGCATTGATTTGCCAATATGGTGAGTGGTGTGCATTGATTTGCCAATATGATTTGCCCATATGGATTTGACTCACAAGATGTTTAAATTGTTTGAAGAATGAAAAAGAACATCTGAGGTTCTCCCTCTTAGTAGGCTACCAAGCAGTGTAATCATGAGATTGAGCAAGGTTTATTTTTATGGAAAAGAGCCTAGCTTAAAAAATATTCAATTTACTGGGGGTGTAAGTAGGGCATTCCCTAACCCAAGTTTCTAGACTGAGTATGTATCTCAGACTAGCAGTAGAACATATTATATGCAATTCACCACACAAGGGAAATTATCCGGAATGAGGATGGTTCTGTTGGGGTTGTGCGAATGCCCCATTCTGACCCAAGTTGAAGGCACTACAGTCTGCAGTGGCCTGCTGTTACACCCAGCTGTGCGTCAAAGGATGAGACAAGATATTGCTGTCTTATTTGTCATGTTCACTGTAACTTGCAAAAGCCTGTTTAAATCCACCTTCATGCATAGCCATGATTGTTTTTTCCCAATTGAATTACATGTCAGCGCTGCTTATTGTTTACCAAATTTAATTAGTTTGCAGATGCAAACGGTGCATTCCGAATCAGAACTATCCGACCAAAGCATTGCCGAACAGGCACATGTCGGTAATTGCGTTGTACGGTGGGATAATAAAACTGCTTGTAGACTACTAAGCCCAAGGTATTGAAGCCATTTCAATGTCTCTTATGTCAAACAGCTCCGTCTGCGCTAGCAAAGAAGAACCATCTGCATATAGATGTCACCAGTGCATACATTGGGCTTTGCCTATGCTATGTGTATCATTTGGCTGATTACATCACTAACCCATTGTCATTTTGACTCAGTGGAGAAATGTATGCACCTGCCAGTAGCAGAACTAAATACATACAGACAGACACATTGAGGCAGGGGCCTGCTGCTCATGGATCTGTGAGTCAGTGTTTAGTGTCCTCGTAGTAGAGCAGTCAGATCAGTCTAAACAGTGAAGTGTTTTAACGTTTTCCATTGATTTTGTAATCATCTATTGTGTTCTCTCCGTAATGTGTTGTCTACTGCTCTGCGGTAGTTATGGAAAGGCTGGTACTTTGATAGATTTGACAGTGTGACGAGTTGGGACGGAGCAGAGCAGGCCTCAGTACTACACTGAGGAACACATCTACACTGGCTGGACAGATGCCAGGTTTTCCATCCTCATTGAGAGTTTTGTGTTGAATCTCTAATCAATGTTTTGCCTGAGTTGTTTTTCCTACATCGTGGGGTGTTTGTCCTGTATGGCTCTGTCTGACCCTGCTTGTTTGCGTGCCGGACCATATTGCAGATAAATATTCTGATTTGTCAGCAATTATTAACTTCCCTAAAATCCTTAACTTTTAGGGGCCTGATTTTAAAGGGGAATAAATATGTTCAACAGTTTAGCCGTTGAATCCACAGGATCGGAGGAAGAAATATATTCAACTGGGTCATGGAACCTACAGTATGGGTGAAGACACGATGAGGAACATGCTGTATGCAGCGCCATGTTGAATTCAACATCTTACCATTGGTGGTAAAGACAGTACAGACAGTGAAGATATACAGGCAGTTACAACAGGAAGTGAAAGTGCCTGTTTGCAGGTTCTCTTGAGAACGGGGGTCACCACAATCTGTCAGAGCCACCCCCGCGTAGTGGAACATGTACACACACTCTCCCCTACTAGCTCTCCTGTGTGGATGACTAGTGCTGCTCCTCCACCTCCTGGAACCCCTGAGTGTTTCAAATGCTCCATTTGCTTTAGTGCTCCCTCTGCTTCCGTACATCAGTGTTTCACAGAGAGTTTACTTTGTGTGTTTCAATTAATAAAATAATGAAAGTTTAGCCTCCGAGCAGATACTGGCATGATGATGATTTGGCCGGCCCCAGCCTGATCCTCTCTCTTATCGCTTTTGGGTGGGGTCCAGACATATCTACCTCTCCCTAGTGCTAAAGACTTCCTTCCTGTATCTCCTGGGGAAGAATTTGTGCCCCCCTACCAACGCCCCCTAGCTGGAGCACTGTTTACACAAACAATCAGACCGAGACACACACACAATTGATAAAGGTCTCTTGTCCTCCGTCTCAATATGCCCATCTCCTTCGATTGCCCCCCCTCTCTTGGTTGACATTAGGAGACTTCAGTGTGGCCAGTGTGCTAATCCCTGGGAACACACAATAAGGACTAATCTGACTCATTAACTCTGACTGCAGGGCCTCCAGCCAAGGCCTTCTACTAATCCTGCTGCACCACAGCCCTCACCCCAACCACCCATCCATCATGATCATACTGTGCGCATGCAACACAGACTGGCAGAATGTTATGCACTCTCAGTGAGATATGAAAATGGACTAAAAACAATGGGTTTATTCATTCAAAACAAAGTTTCTAGGTAAGTAATGACATTTATGTAGCAGACATATTGTTGTTTTGGTAGAGGCTTTATTCCTCTGTTATGTCTGGTTGTAAAAAATGATTTAGGAGAGGGTTGGATGAAGGCTATAACTTGTGCATTTAGCTTTCCATTGCTGTTGAATGCTTTAACACAGAACGTGTTTGATCTATTTGCTGTGTGCCGCTTGGCAAGTCGTTCTCCCTACCTGTTCCCTTAAACATAGCTGTGAGGTCAAAGGAGCATTGGGTGGACATGACCTTTTGGGTGAAGTCCCCCAGTTGTCACTCCCAGGATATCCGCCTCTTTTGTGTTCTGTAAGCATAGGAAGTTTACCCCCTGAAAAAGATGGGCATGAGGACGACATTATTGCAAAGTTCCTCCGAAGCAGGATAAGAGACCATTCTATATGATCATCTACATACTAACTTTAGGCTGTTCTTAACTCCTCTGTTATAAAAGGCCCAACTTGACAATTTACCTTTGTCACAGACATGCACTAATGTAATGTGTTCTGTGGGAGGGTTGACTTTGTTTCCATTAAATCAATCACATTACCTGTAGGTCACTGTTGACCTGTTGTAGTATCATTATGTACATCAAGTGTTATTTGTTTTATTTAGATTTGAAGGTATGCCCTTTTTATATACGAATTAGTCCAGCTAACAATAATACTGTATATTATCAACACATTTTGGTCATTTTACCAGACACTCTTATCCAGAGGAACTTACAGTGCGTAGTTAGTACATACATTTTTTTGTATTGGTCCCCTGTGGGAATCGAACCCACAACACTGGCTTTGCAAGTGCAATGCTCTACCAACTGAGCCACATTGCAAACATTTGTATCATTACTGGCATACTGTGAGCTGGCACACTGACTAGGATATAGCTCATTGCTCAGCCAGGAGTCAGGACACTACAGACAGTTGGCCGTCTGTCTGACTCAGCCTGCCATTATCACAGCTGTTGTTGCATCAGGACAAACTGAGCCTCTAGTCTGCTACTCTATAGTCTTACTACCTCTATTTCTCAGTCAACTACTCTACAGTCAATGACACTCTTATTACAGCCCAGAACACCTGCAGTCAGACTGCGCTTTGTGTGCTGTACCACTACCTACCCAGCATGTGCATTAGTTGCTAGCCAGACAGGCAGTCTTCACATCACATTTAAATGATGATTATCTGACCACTGGATGTGATTCTTTTTTAAATTCAACCTTTATTTAACTAGGCAAGTGAGTTAAGAGCAAATTCTTATTTTCAATGACGGTCTACAGGGGAACAGTGGGTTAAGTGCCTTGTTCAGGGGCAGAACAACATATTTTTTTTACTTGTCAGCTCGGGGATTCGATCTAGTAACCTTTTCGGTTACTGGCCCAATGCTCTAACCACTAGGCTATCTGCCACCCCAAACTTAGAGATGGGAAACTAGATGGAAGGGTTGACCTCCTTCATCTATTCCCAGTATATGCCTTGGTTGTGCAGTACGGGGGTATGGTAGCTAAGTTTGGTTGTCATATGATTTTTGGCTGTGACTCCAGTAGTCAACTTGGATAATTGTTGAGTGCACTAATCACCACCACACCAAACCCAAATCAAACAGGCTAATTTACCCCGTGTCAAATAAAAAGTTGTTGACAACATCTCTTGAGATGTGAACAAAAGAGACTTCAGTACAGACCCTAGGACACAGACGTGACCAGGTGGTCTGGCTAATTGCCTGGATCCATACGAGAAGTCTGTATATAAGGAGTTGCTGAGTGTTATGTAATGAAGGAATGCCAGGCACCGGCCTTAAGATCTCTGGCTCACTCTGAATGTCATTGCTGTGCTCTCACACGCTGATGGACAAGTCTGAGGGAGCTGTGACTCATTAGTTTACCTCAGGACAGACTTGTCATGTGGTCTTTTTAACTGTCAGAAATGGTTCAACTTTCATAGTCTGTCATTAATATAGAGTTAGATTTCCTCAAAAGGCCATCAGCTGTACACTGAACTAAAATATAAACGCAACATGTAAAGTGCTGGTCCCATGTTTCACGAGCTGAAATAAAAGATCCCAGAAATGTTCCATATGCACAAAAGCTTATTTTTCATTTTGTGCAAACATTTGTTTTACATCCCTGTTAGTGAGCATTTCTCCTTTGCTAGATAATCCACCTGACCGGTGTGGCATATCAAGAAGCTGATTAAACTGCATGATCATTACACAGGTGCACATTGTGCTGGGGACAATTAAAGGCCACTCTATTTTTGTCATGCAACACAATGCCGCAGATGTCTCAAGTTTTGAGAGCGCATGCAATTGGCATGCTGACTGCAGGAATGTCCACCAGAGATGTTTCCAGAGAATTTAATGTTAAATTTGTCTACGATGGTGTATTTCCCTTTTGTGTGAAAAAACTAATTCGGATTAGCTGGGCCTATGCCCACCAATGGCTGTGCCCCTGCCCAGTCATGTGAAATCCATAGATTTGGGCCTAATTAATTTATTTCAATTGACTGATTTCCTTCTATGAACTATAAACTCAGTAAAATCTCTGAAATCATGTGCGTGTTGCGTTTGTAGTTTGTATACAGTGCCTTCGGAAAGTATTTAAACCCCTTGACCTTTTCCACATTTTAAGTTACAGCCTTATTCTAAAATTGATGAAATAAAAATCCTTAGCAATCTACACAGAATACCCCATAATGACAAAGTGAAAACAGGTTTTTAGACAGAAACAGATACCTTATTTACATAAGTATTCAGACCCTTTGCTATGAGACTCGAAATCAAGCTCCGGTGCATCCTGTTTCCAATGATCATCCTTGAGATGTTTCTACAACTCGATTGGAGTCCACCTGCAGTAAATTCTATTGATTGGACATTATTTGGAAAGGCACACACCTGTCTATATAAGGTCCCACAGTTGACAGAGCAAAAACCAAGCCACGAGGTCGACGGAATTGTCCGTAGAGCTCCGAGACAGGATTGTGTAGAGGCACAGATCTGGGGAAGGGTACCAAACATTTTCTGTAGCTTTGAAGTTCCCTAAGAACACAGTAGCCTCCATAATTCTTAAACGGAAGAAGTTTGGAACCACCAAGACTCTTCCTAGAGCTGGCCGCCCGGCCAAACTGAGCAATTCGGGGGAGAAGGGCCTTAGTCGGGGAGGTGACCAAGAACCCGATGGTCCCTCTGATAGAGCTCTAGAGTTCCTTTGTGGCGATGGGAAAACCTTCCAGAAGGACAATCATTTCTGCAGCACTCTACCAATCAGGCCTTTATGGTAGTGGCAAGATGGAAGCCACTCCTCAGTAAAAGGCACATGACAGCCCACTTAGAGTTTGCCAAAAGGCACCTAAATACTCTCTGATTATGAGAAACAACATTCTCTGATCTGATGAAGCCAAAGATTGAACTCTTTGTCCCAAATGCCAAGCGTCACATCTGGAGGAAATCTGGCACCATCCCTACGGTGAAGAATGGTGGTGGCAGCATCATGCTGTGGGGATGTTATTCAGCAGCAGGGACTAGGAGAATAGTCAGGATCGAGGGAAAGATGATCGGAGCAAAGTACAGAGAGATCCTTGATGAATACCTGCTCCAGAGTGCTCAGAACCTCAGACTGGGGTGAAGGTTCACCTTCCAACAGGGCAATGACCCTAAGCACACAGCCAAGACAACGCAGGAGTGGCTTCAGGACAAGTCTCTGAATGTCCTTGAGTGGCCCAGACTTGAACAAGATCAAACATCACCGGAGAGACTTGGAAATAGCTGTGCAGCATGCTTCCCATCCAACCTGACAGAGATTGTGAGGATCTGCAGAGAAGAATGGGAGAAACTCACCAAATACAGATGTGCTAAGCTTGTAGCGTCATAACCAAGACGACTCGATGCTGTGTTCGCTGCCAAAGATGCTTCAACAAAGGACTGAATACTTAGTTATTTAAAAAATATATACAGTGCCTTGCGAAAGTATTCGGCCCCCTTGAACTTTGCGACCTTTTGCCACATTTCAGGCTTCAAACATAAAGATATAAAACTGTATTTTTTTGTGAAGAATCAACAACAAGTGGGACACAATCATGAAGTGGAACGACATTTATTGGATATTTCAAACTTTTTTAACAAATCAAAAACTGAAAAATTGGGCGTGCAAAATTATTCAGCCCCTTTACTTTCAGTGCAGCAAACTCTCTCCAGAAGTTCAGTGAGGATCTCTGAATGATCCAATGTTGACCTAAATGACTAATGATGATAAATACAATCCACCTGTGTGTAATCAAGTCTCCGTATAAATGCACCTGCACTGTGATAGTCTCAGAGGTCCGTTAAAAGCGCAGAGAGCATCATGAAGAACAAGGAACACACCAGGCAGGTCCGAGATACTGTTGTGAAGAAGTTTAAAGCCGGATTTGGATACAAAAAGATTTCCCAAGCTTTAAACATCCCAAGGAGCACTGTGCAAGCGATAATATTGAAATGGAAGGAGTATCAGACCACTGCAAATCTACCAAGACCTGGCCGTCCCTCTAAACTTTCAGCTCATACAAGGAGAAGACTGATCAGAGATGCAGCCAAGAGGCCCATGTTCAATCTGGATGAACTGCGGAGATCTACAGCTGAGGTGGGAGACTCTGTCCATAGGACAACAATCAGTCGTATATTGCACAAATCTGGCCTTTATGGAAGAGTGGCAAGAAGAAAGCCATTTCTTAAAGATATCCATAAAAAGTGTTGTTTAAAGTTTGCCACAAGCCACCTGGGAGACACACCAAACATGTGGAAGAAGGTGCTCTGGTCAGATGAAACCAAAATTGAACTTTTTGGCAACAATGCAAAGCGTTATGTTTGGCGTAAAAGCAACACAGCTCATCACCCTGAACACACCATCCCCACTGTCAAACATGGTGGTGGCAGCATCATGGTTTGGGCCTGCTTTTCTTCAGCAGGGACAGGGAAGATGGTTAAAATTGATGGGAAGATGGATGGAGCCAAATACAGGACCATTCTGGAAGAGAACCTGATGGAGTCTGCAAAAGACCTGAGACTGGGACGGAGATTTGTCTTCCAACAAGACAATGATCCAAAACATAAAGCAAAATCTACAATGGAATGGTTCAAAAATAAACATATCCAGGTGTTAGAATGGCCAAGTCAAAGTCCAGACCTGAATCCAATCGAGAATCTGTGGAAAGAACTGAAAACTGCTGTTCACAAATGCTCTCCATCCAACCTCACTGAGCTCGAGCTGTTTTGCAAGGAGGAATGGGAAAAATTTCAGTCTCTCGATGTGCAAAACTGATAGAGACATACCCCAAGCGACTTACAGCTGTAATCACAGCAAAGGTGGCGCTACAAAGTATTAACTTAAGGGGGCTGAATAATTTTGCACACCCAATTTTTTCAGTTTTTGATTTGTTAAAAAAGTTTGAAATATCCAATAAATGTCGTTCCACTTCATGATTGTGTCCCACTTGTTGTTGATTCTTCACAAAAAAATACAGTTTTATATCTTTATGTTTGAAGCCTGAAATGTGGCAAAAGGTCGCAAAGTTCAAGGGGGCCGAATACTTTTGCAAGGCACTGTATGTTTTTATTGAATATCCGAAACATGCACCAACAACAAAGAGAATGAACTAAAGAGAAAAAGGAAACGGTAAATAACAATGCAAAAAAATGTTATTTAAAAAAAATACATTTTGAACAAAGGACATTTAGGACAACTAAAATGATAACAGCAATGCCAACTGTATATGTTTGGGTGCATGTCTGGCACTATTCCATGTACAGTTGAAGTCGGAAGTTTAAATACACTTTAGCCAAATATATTTAAACTCAGTTTTTCACAATTCCTGACATTTAATCCGAGTAAAAATTCCCTGTTTTAGGTCAGTTGGGATCATCACTTTATTTTAAGATTGTGAAATGTCAGACTAATAGCAAAGTATGATTGATTTATTTCAGCTTTTATTTCTTTCATAACATTCCCAGTGGGTCAGATGTTTACATACACTCAATTAGTATTTGGTAGCATTGCCTTTAAATTGTTTAACTTGGGTCAAACATTGTGGGTAGCCTTCCACAAGCTTCCCACAATAAATTGGGTGCATTTTGGCCCATTCCTCCTGACAGAGCTGGTGTAACGGAGTCAGGTTTGTAGGCCTTGCACACGCTTTTCCACAAATTTTCTATAGGATTGAGGTCAGGGCTTTGATGGCCACTCCAATACCCTGACTTTGTTGTCCTTAAGCAATTGGAAGATCATTGGACCATTGTCCATTGGAAGACCCATTTGCGAACAAGCTTTAACTTCCTGACTGATGCCTATAAATCTTGCTTCAATATATCCACATAATTTTCTGTCCTCATGATGCCATCTATTTTGTGACGTGCACCAGTCCCTCCTGCAGCAAAACACCTCCACAACATGCTGCTGCCACCCCCGTGCGTCACGTTTGGGATGGTATTCTTCGGATTGCAAGCCTCCCCATTTTTCCATCAAACATAACGATGGTCATTATGGCCAAACAGTTCTACTTTTGTTTCATCAGACCAGAGGACATTTCTCCAAAAAGTACGTTCTTTGTCCCCATGTGCAGTTGCAAACCGTAGTCTGTCTATTTATGGCGGTTTTGGAGCAGTGGCTTCTTCCTTGCTGAGCGGCCTTTCAGGTTATGTCGATATAGGACTAGTTTTACTGTGGATATAGATACTTTTGTTGTACCTGTTTCCTCCAGCATCTTCACAAGGTCCTTTGCTGTTGTTCTGGGATTGATTTGCACTTTCCCACCAAAGTACGTTCATCTCTAGGAGACAGAACATGTCTCCTTCCTGAGCGGTATGACGGCTGCGTGGTCCCATGGTTTTTATACTTGCTTACTATTGTTTGTACAGATGAACATGGTACCTTCAGGTGTTTGGAAATTGCTCCCAAGGATGAACCAGACTTGTGGAGGTCTACAATTTTTTTTCTGAGGTCTTGGCTGATTTTCCTTTGATTTTTCCCATGATGTCAAGCAAAGAGGCACTGAGTTTGAAGGTAGGCCTTGAAATACATCCACAGGTACACCTCCAATTGACTCAAATTATGTTAATTAGCCTGTCAGAAGCTTCTAAAGTCATTACATAATTTACTGGAATTTTCTAAGCTGTTTAAAGGCACAGCCAACTTAGTGTATGTAAACTTCTGACCCACTGGAATTGTGATACAGTAAAGTATGAGTGAAAATAGTCTGTCGGGGAAAAATTACTTGTCATGCACAAAGTAGATGTCCTAACCGACTTGCCAAAAGTAGTTTTTTTTAACAAGAAATATGTGGAATGGTTAAACTAGTTTTAATGACTCCAACCTAAGTGTATGTAAATTTCCAACTTCAACTGTATATGATACTGAAAAAATTCAGTTATAAATAATTTAGTGTTAGTTAGAAATAAATTGTCCTCCAGTAAACTGATATCCAATATCCCCGTCCACGTGGAAAATCTATAAGTTATGTGAATGCCAATTAGATGATGATCCGATCGCATTTGGTCTCAGAATAGCTGTCCATCTATAAAGAGTTTGTCCACATTGAGAAAGGCACACTTACCCTTCTCCCTTTTGTTGCCTTTGTTCCGGATACAGTCTTTTACGACGTTCGTTTATCTCCCTGGGAAATTGGTAATTGAGACCGAATTTGGTCCCTTTTAAGCTCCCTTCCTCCGCTTTTGATTAGCTCCTTTTGTTGGTAGTGTTCAAATTTTGCAATGATCGTTCAGGGACCCTTGGTCTTGTCGCTCCAAGTCTGTGTACTCTGTGGAAAGCCACCTTGTTTACAGTTTCTATAGGAAGTTTCAAGGCGGATAGCAAGAATTCTCTGATCGCGCCCTCTGGATTATTGGATGTGTCCTCATGAATCCCAGAAAAAAAAAGTATTTTCACGCATGCTACGACTTTTTCTAGTAGCGACTCCATCATCCTGTTTTCCCTGAGTAGACAATCCATGTTTTGTTTTCTCCTTGGAGCGTGAGAATTTCACTCTGGCTGAACTCAACTCCCCCTCAGCTCTGCTACCTCCTCACACAATTTTTCCAGTGTTGCATGGATTCCAGCCAGAGCACTAGCCTCTACTTCAACGGTAAGTAAATAGTCCGTCTGTAGATTAATCTGTTTTTCTTATTTTTTTTCGGGTTAAAGTTATTTTTTTGAGGTAGCCGGATCTTTCCGTGATGGAGTATGTTGTTCTTTCATAGCGTAAAACTGTTGGTTCCCATCGTCTTCCCTCAGGATCTCCTTAGTATCCTCTTTACTGCAACCAGTTGTTTTACGAAAATGAGTCTTTTCCACAACGATGACAGGTGTATGTAGTACAGACAGCTAACACTGACGGAATCCACGCAAAAAAATTTAACATAATCTTGCAGTCCCAACTGTAAAGGCTAACCGCATTGTGGAATACTTAGCAATAAAACTTTAGTTCTGATTAAAATCGATTTAATGGGAAAAAAAAGTAATTTAAACAACACATCTAGTGTAGTCCGTAAAATATTCTGTTGTGCACCCTGATGACGTACTGCTGGGACGGAATAATTATGTAAATGTCATATTTCAGTTTTTTAGCAAAAATGTCTAAACCTGTTTTTGCTTTGTCATTATGGGGTTATTGTGTGTAGACTGATGAGGGGGGACAATTTAATCCATTTTAGAATAAGGCTGTAACGTAACAAAATGTGGAAAAAGTCAAGGAGTCTGAATACTTTCTGACGGCACTGTAAATTAGTTAAATTCCCCTAAAGCAGACCCACAGTCGGAGGATGTGCTTTCTTTTCTACACTTGCAAACAAGTCGTGACCAGATTAGTTTGCATGTGCCAGTTTTTTATTTTCCAATAGGCTTTAGATTTAAATGTTTTACAAAAAGATCAAATCAAAGTTTATTTGCCGCATACACAGATTTGCAGATGCTATTGCAGATGCAGCGAAATGCTTGTTTTTAGCACCAAGATGTTTGCATGTCAAAGTGTGTAGCATTGAAATATGCAGTATAGCAGCTGTTACATACAGTTTTCTTCCAGCTAGCATTACCCTGAGCCCCTCTGTCTCAGGCTGCAGTTCTGAGCACCAGCAGTCTCTTTTGAAGAGCAGAGGACACTCCCACTCAGTGAAACTGCCTTGGGGGCGTAATAGGCCTATTTGAATTGTATAGACTAAAAACCAAATGTGCTTTTCTGGAAAAAATTGATAGACTTGATGAATCATTATAAGAAGTATGGCAAGGAGGTATGAAATTCAAAACTTGCATGCATAATTGAAAGAGAAGTGTGACGACACAATCTTTCAATAATTAGACTTGATGTGGTATACACATTCCAAAAAGGAATATAAATATTTGACCGTATCATCATTTTTGTAAACTAACATAAATGGGTCTTTGTTGCAAGGGCTCATTTGTTTCTACCGTTTGAAGTGGATGGGTGTTATAGTGATGTGGTGCTTAGAGTACTCCATCCCATCAGTGGAGAAAGTGCTCTTCACGTCATTGTCCGGTTAATTGTTCCATTTCCAGGAAACCACTGGTAGCCCTTGTGAAACCACTCATCAGAATCCACTGTCATGCGGCTGGGCGATTAAAACATTCCAACGTGAACTCACACTCCCTAAATGTTGGGATGGATTAAATTCCACAGTCCGTGTGCAATTGGCTACAAATACGTCTACATATGCTCTAGAGATGACAACTCAATGCATGTGTGTAAGCAGTCTGAGTCACTGTGTGCGTACTTCTGCCTAGCGTATGATTGTGGGTGTGTGTCTCTGTGTGGGTGTTATTCTCTTTTTCGATCCCGTTATTTTTTTGCGTTCTTTATGCTTGCGGCTCAAGGACATTGTGTTATGCCTATGACAGCACCCTAACTGGATAAGTGCCATTTGACGATGCCAAGCTTTTCACAGCTCACCTAGCTACAGTATTTTAGCTGGGTGTACTTTTTATCAAAGACAATGTCATTTGGGGATTGGTCAGAGTTGGTATTTTGAGTTGGAACAAATAAGTATGAATAAGTGGGGTGACTTCATCGCCATTACTGTCCTATTGGAACAGAGGGTTAGAGGGTGCAGTCCTTGGTTTGGTGAGTGTTTATCTGAATAATTTGCTAATATGGAAGTACAATGCATTGCTAATGTAAAAGATGTTAACTCTCATTATTACGAAGTGAGTAATGATGCAATGTTATGTCTTACAGGTTGTGTCGTGGACCTGGACTGTAATGTATGATTTGTTCCTATTGTTCGGGTGTACTGTATGCTCTCTCTCCGATGGGTATTTCTTGCTTGCCACAGCGAGGTTTACATTAGCTGGAGGGATGGTTACAGACCGGAAACGTGTTCAACAGACCTTCATTGTGCTCGGTTAGTTAATGACTGATTTTTTTCATGATTGGGTCTCTGTTTGAAGAGGTTGTTGAGGACCTGTTTGGCTGAATAGTGAGGAACACAGTGACCCTAAGCTGGAGGAGGCAGGAAGGGATGCAGGGATTGGATGGACTTTGGCTGGTCTATTGTTTTGAGAAGACCGCACCACAGTGAGCGAATGGATGCTTTTGCGTTTTGCCCTGCGAGCAACTGGATCCTCTAGATGTGGCCGCCACCCCACATATCATCCTTTTATCATGCTGTCAGTCACACAAGGACCAGGACTGTCATCAATTGTATGTGATGCACTGGCCTCTACCTGACAGTGGAGAGACGAGAAGAGCATTGATTTCAGATGAGGTCAGAGGTGAATTGGAACATCTTCATGTAATACATTACTCATCAAGCCAACTAAGTATGTTCTGTCTTCCAGCTCAGGGATTCCCAAACTCGGTCCTGGGGCCCACCCTGGGTGCACTTTCTGTTTTTTGCTCTAGCACTACATAGATGATTGAAATAATTAAAGCTTGATGATGAGTTGGTTATTTGAATCAGCTGTGTAGTGCTAGGGCAAAAAACAAAATGTGCACCTGTGGGACCCCAGGACTGAATTTGGGGAAACCCTGTTCCAGCTGACAAAGCACAACCTTTAGCTATAAAAATGCCCTTGCTATTTTGAATCCCCTGGCCTATGGTCGATCCCCTTTTCAAGGTATGAGTGATCTAGGCTCCTTAACCTGGAGTACCAAGCTTATTGTAACCCTCTGGAGTTCTAAGCCTATTGCAACATAGTTGACCTTGGTGGACTGAACTGAAAATGACATCAAATTTAACTTTTATTTGTCACATGCGCCGAATACAAGTGTAGACTACCGTGAAATGCTTACTTACAAGCCCTTAACCAACAGTGCAGTTCAAGAAGAAAATATTTACCAAGTAGGCTAAAATAAAAAGTAGCATAATAACAATAACGAGGCTATATACAGGGGGCACCGGTACAGAGTCAGTGTGCAGGGGTACAGGCTAGTTGAGGTAATCTGTACATTTAGGTGGGGCGAAGTGCCTATGCATAGGTAACAAACAAACAGTGAGTACAGCAGTGTTCAGGGGGTGGGTGTCAATGTAAATTTCCTCTGACACTGCCTATTATATAGGTCCTGGATGGCAGGTAGCTTGGCCCCAGTGATGTCTACCCTCTGTAGCGCCTTACAGTCAGATGCCGAGAAGTTGTCATACCAGGCGGTGATGCAACCGGTCAAGATGCTCTCGATGGTGCAGCTATAGAACCTTTTTAGGATCTGGGGACCCATGCCAAATCTTTTCAGTCTCCTAAGAGGGAAAAGGTTTTGCTGTGCCCTCTTCACGACTGTCTTGGTATGTTTGGACCATGATAGTTCGTTGGTGATGTGGACACCAAGGAACTTGAAACTCTCAACCCGCTCCACTACAGCCCCGTCAATGTTAATGGGGGGCTCTTTGGCCCGCCTTTTCCTGTAGTCCATGATCAGCTCCTATGGTCCTTGTTGGATACAAAACCATAGCCTGCTTCTAACAGAGTTATCCAGAAAACAGATTAATTTATATATTTTGTGCTCCGGTAATGACATCAATCATTGCTTTCAATGACAATTTGTCAAAGACTGAGGCTGACTGACTGACGCTTCCCTTCTTGGAGATGTCCTTGCCCTGTTGTCAGGGAAATGAATCACGGTTGCCAAGGAAATGAGACTGTGTGGTTGACTACGGTGTTGACTAAGGTTCGCCTTGGCAAGACTATTTTGATGCGAAAGTAGACCCACATGCTTGGATGCAGTGTGCAAAAGCCATCAGGATTCATTTGGAGATCCATTTGTCCCATTGTTAGCTGATTTATGCATGTGAATTAGTGGCTTTATTGACATTTCCACTCTGTAATACACTTAACCATGTCTCTGTTTGCTTCTGAATGCAAGAATAAGTGGGGTTAATCAGTTCCGTGTGTGAGGAAAAAGAGTGGGAATGAGAGATCGAGAAAGGGGAAATTAAGTTTGCTCTACCTTGGTTGCCTTTGCTGTTGTCTGGTTTTCTATGTTCTTATATTAGAGGCATTTAAAGGCTGTCAGAACCACTGCCGGGTAATCCACAGGTGGTTGAGAGACAGGGGTGCGCGCATGTTATCATGACTTGTACAGTACCAGCATAGCTCAGAATCTTTCCATGACATCACTCCTACTGTAGGCATGGTTTTCATTCCAAGCAAGCCATTCTTGTGAGAGGTGATACAATTAGGAAAGAGGACTATAACAACTGTATCGAGAGTAATGTATGCTTCTGCTCTGGTGTGTAAATTAATGCCATGAGAAGGATAATACCTTCTTTCTAAAAAGGAGAAACTGCTAAATGGCATAGAACCCTCAAATTAAAATCTGAACTTCGAAGCTTGTTCCACTGCTTCCCCCCCATTCTTCCCTTCTAATCAGGCACTGGGACACCAGGTGCATGCAATTAATTATCAGATAGAATAGAAAACCAGCAGGCTCCGGACCTCGTAGGGTAAGAGTTGTGTACTCCTGGCATAGAATAATGGCTCCTTGTGTGCCGTTTTCAAGTCAGTGTCCTGTTTTTAATTAGACACATCTGTGTAGTGAAAGAGTAAGTGAGCATGTGTGTGTTTGTTGTTTTCTAACACCAGCCGGTAAGTGAACCAGTGAAGGTTCTGGACAATGGAGCTGTGGAATCCAGTGAAAGGAGGAAATTCCTGTGGCGTTCAGGCTGAACTATCTTCCATCCTCTGAGACTTAGCAGCTTTTAAAGTCAGCTCGGTTGCTCATTGATATACCGTTGCCTATTTCCTGGAAAGATGTTTCATTGGTGTCCTAGCCTCTAGGGATTTAACAGCACCCAGTCAAGATCATACAACTGAAATGAGTCATTACCATGTTGATATGGTATACTACTAGAAGTAACACTTGGAGTGTACACTTCACACTTGTATGATTTTGGCTGAGAAACACTGAGTAAGGGCATGTGGCATTGACTCGTTTTGAGGCAGAGGAGTAGGCTGTCATCTCCATTCTCCAGCCCCACCACAGTCTCTAGTACACCAGACACATCCAGCTATAGAGTAGCCTCTCCTTTAGCTCAACTCTCTACCACAGTAGGAAACTCCACCAGGAAGGGTGCTGGTTGCTTCAGACATTCCTGACTGTGTGGTTGTTAGACTGAGTCCTTTTCGGTCACATTCCTTGGTGAATACAGGAGGAGCTTTAAAAAAGAAAACTAACCCTAGCTCTGCACATATGGGTTACCCGCTGGCACAGACCAGGGGTGCGTTGAGAGCTGTGCGAGTCTCTGTGGCGACAGGAGACAAAGTAGTATAAGGCTCAAGACCTGAGGAAATCTGGATAGATTAGTGTAGATACGAAACTCCATCCTAGGATCAGGATGTTTAGTGATAATTCACTGGGCAGGCCTCAACGAAGGACATAGATACAGACAAAGAGGCTGTGCCCTAATCAACAATGATGACAGGACTCGTGCACATTGGGGATGGGGAGGAAAGGGGGATGCATTAGTCTTCTCCTGGCTCCATCCACATCCACTCCAGTGGTCCTCAGGGGAGGCATTGAGTGTAATGAGAGCTCCCTGTGGTCCCTGAGCTTCTCCTGCGTCACTCCTGCTGTCTGGTTGGTTGTTCTCCGCAGCACAGCTGTAATTGAGAGCTTAACAGTGTGTACTCTCTGCTACACTCAAGGTGCATACAGAGTTGCCCTCTCCAACGTCATCTTTTGGAGCTATTGTCATCAGCAGGGGATAACAATAACTGGGTGAGGCTTAACCGTTTCTCTGTGGCCCTGCTCTCTGTGGCCCTGCTCTCTGTGGCCCTGCTCTCTGTGGCCCTGCTCTCTGTGGCCCTGCTCTCTGTGGCCCTGCTCTCTGTGGCCCTGCTCTCTGTGGCCCTGTCTGGAGGGTATGTGTTGGAGTAGACTCTCTGGTCTGGTACTCAATGGCTGAGTCTGGAGGACTGGAGTTGAGCCAAGCAGCTGCTGCTAGCTTTGAGTGTTCTGGCTCTCTGGCAGACGGGGGTGACCGATGATCACTCCCTGCTGTCAATCCCCACTACACACCAACGTCACAAAGTTTTTAAAGTCTCCCATGCTGCATACACACATAAGCTGCCATTTACACACACTCCTTTCAAACACACACACACACACACACACACACACACACACACACACACACACACACACACACACACACACACACATCAATGCACTGACATGTTTGGCATCAACTGGAAGTAAAGCTTCTAAGCACTGCCTCAGGCCTTCACGGTATGCTCAGAATTTTCCGATAGTGTTCTGATTTACAACACCGCATAGACTCCTCTATTTGTGCAAACAGGCAGTCTGCACCACCATTTTCAAGACTTGTTCACCTCTAAGTGGTTTCTACATCTTCAACATCTCTAAGTGGTTTCAACATCTTAAAGAGGACCAATTTTACGCCCTATGAGATCAACTTAAAGGCCACCGTGCCTGAATGACATTACTGTCTGTCTCCTTTCTGTAATAAGTCACCAGTGTCACTGCCTCGACTGCTGCTGAGGTTACAAGTCAGAAATCACAATCTTTGCTCAATCCTACGTATTTTAGGTGCTGCTGTGCTTTCCTGTGACCCCTAACCCCCTGTCCCTTTAACAGACCTGGGTTCAAATTAATGATATGTATTAACCCTAGATGACTTACAGAGGGGTGCTGTTTTGAAGAAACCATGCAGCCATCTTGGTACTCCTCCATTGTTTAAAAAAAAAAAAAAAAGATTTGGGAAGCTATAGAAATGCATTTATTAATGTCTACAGACACCTTAATAAATACTTTTAAATTATATTAAGTGCCATGAACATGACAATAACAAAAATGACATATTCCTTAATATATTTTTTAGGGGTACTAATGTTATTGACCCTACTACAACAAAGAAATTCTTTAAAAATATGTAACTTATTGAATTGCTTTAGAATTCCATTAATTCCTATGGAGGACTGCTCCTTCTGGGGAGTGCCAATATGGTGGCCGGAGGCCTCAAAGCCTCTCATTGGCCATTTATATATTGTCCTGGATTTCTACACATCATTGTTTCAAATACTAAACTCAGCAAAAAAAGTAACGCCCTCTCACTGTCAACTGCGTTTATTTTCAGCAAACTTAACGTGTAAATATTTGTATGAACATAAGTTTCAACAACTGAGACATAAACTGAACAAGTTCCACAGACATATGACTAACATATATGGAATAATGTGTCTCTGAACAAGGGGTGGGGGGGTAAAAAGTAACAGTCAGTATCTGGTGTGGCCACCAGCTGCATTAAGTACTACTGTGCATCTCCTCCTCATGGACTGCACCAGATTTGCCAGTTCTTGCTGTGAGATGTTACCCCACTCTTCCACCAAGACACCTGCAAGTTCCCGGACATTTCTGGGGGGGAATGACCCTAGCCCTCACCCTCTGATCCAACAGGTCCCAGACGTGCTCAATGGGATTGCGAGCCGGGCTCTTCTCTGGCCATGGCAGAACACTGACATTCCTGCCTTGCAGGAAATCACGCACAGAACGAGCAGTATGGCTGGTGGTATTGTTATGCTGGAGGGTCATGTCAGGATGAGCCTGCAGGAAGGGTACCATATGAGGGAGGAGGATGTCTTCCCTGTAATGCACAGCGTTGAGATTGCCTGCAATGACAACAAGCTCAGTCCGATGATGCTGTGACAAACCGCCCCAGACCACCGCCCCAGGCAGTTGTTGTTGCCATCCTGTAGCTGTCCCGAAGGTGTGATGTGCCGATCCTGTGCAGATGTTGTTACACGTGGTCTGCCACTGCGAGGACGATCAGCTGTCCGTCTTGTCTCCCTGTAGCGCTGTCTTAGGCATCTCACAGTACGGGCATTGCAATTTATTGCTCTGGCCACATCTGCAGTCCTCATACCTCCTTGCAGCATGCCTAAGGCACGTTCACGCAGATGAGTAGGGACCCTGGGCATCTTTCTTTTGGTATTTTTCAGAGTCAGTAGAAAGGCCTCTTTAGTGTCCTAGGTTTTCAAAACTGTGACCTTAATTGCCTACCGTCTGTAAGCTGTTAGTGTCTAAACGACTTTTCCACAGGTGAATGTTCATTAATTGTTTATGGTTCATTGAACAAGCATGGGAAACATTGTTTAAACCCTTTACAATGAAGATCTGTTAGTTGGATTTTTACAAATGAATTATCTTTGAAAGACAGGGTCTGAGGCTGAGTTTATTTAGGATATTTCAATTACTTCCAAAAACATTTCAAAGTAAATATTTGAATATGTTTTCTTAGAAAATATAAGTAGTTGAATATTGGCATGTATTTGAAAATACTGAAATACACAGACGAGTGTATTTTCAAGTACAAATATTTAAATTCATGCATTTCAACACTATGCAGAAATCGCTCTGCCATATCTTGGTTGCTGAAATTCTAATAGCCTAATTTCAGTTTGTGACAAAACAATCAGTCATTGTGTAGAGAATCATTGTACCATCTAAACCTCTGAAATATATTTTCCATAAACAATAATAATATATTTTCAGCTGTTTTGAAGCTGTTGAACAAAACCGAAAAGTAAAAGATGCAAAAACAGAACTTAAGCATAAAAATAACGCTGGTCTGTTTGGTCCTAGAGTAATTTCAAATAATGTATTTGAAAATAGTTTCAAATAGTAGGCTAAAAATACTAAAATACACCAAAAATAAGTATTTCAAATACAAATACTCAAATGCATATTTATTTGAACCCAGCTCTGCCTGGTGATAAAACATGTTTTATTCCTAGTGCTTTTCAAGCACCGAAAGACACTTGTACAATAAGCCCATCTCTCCTCACGACAAGGCACCATTTAACTGATGTGAACTGTCTGTATATGTAAACCCCAAGAATGAGGACAGATGTGGCCATCAGACCTACCCGCAGGCAGCGTCTGCCTGACCCAGAGCCCTAAGACCCTCAGCTGCTGCTGCTCTGGAGGAATTACTGGAGGATTACATTTTTTGATTTGTGGTGAAGCTGTAATCCACTAGCCTGGCTAAACCAGACTGAAAACTACAGCGCCTGAGTGTAGCGGCGTCATAGACCTTAGTAATTGGAACACTATAGTAATTTAATAGGATCTCTATGGGTGGCGTTCAGTCCATTTTAACCAGGCTAGTAGGCCTAATCCACGTGCCATCTCTATTAGAGGCTAAACCTCAGGACCGACTGTGGGGTGGCGGGGCAATGAGAAGATGAACTGTGTGTGTAACCAGATTTAAATGATGAGCCTTGTACACTAGGAATTAAATAGTATGGTGGGATGGATGAAGTCAGTCTGTGCACAGACTGACTCACAGGGGGAATTTTAATCCTCTGATCTAAAAGCTTTAGTCTAGTGGCCAACGTGAGTAAAACATTTAAATGTGTTAACCCTCGCAAGGCTGCCGGCCCAGACGGCATCCCTAGTCGCGTCCTCAGAGCATGTGCAGACCAGCTGGCTGGTGTGTTTACAGACATATTCAATCAATCCCTATCCCAGTCTACTGTGCACACATGCTTCAAGATGGCCACCATTGTTCCTGTACCTAAGAAAGCAAAGGTAACTGAACTAAATGACTATCGCCCCGTAGCTTTCACTTCTGTCATCATGAAGTTCTTTGAGAGACTCTAGTCAAGGATTATATCACCTCCACCCTACCTGATACCCTAACCCTCACCAATTTGCTTACCGCCCCAATAGGTCCAGAGATGGTGCAATGCCATCACACTGCCCTATCCCATCTGGACAAGAGGAATACCTATGAAGAATGCTGTTCATTGACTTCATCTCAGCATTTAACACCATAGTACCCTCCAAACTTGTCATTAAACTTGTGACCCTGGGTCTCGACCCCGTCCTGTGCAACTGGGTCCTGGACTTTCTGAGGGGCCGCCCCCAGGTGGTGAGGGTAGTAAACAACATCTCCACCCCGCTGTTCCTCAACAAGGGTGCTTTCTCAGCCCTCTCCTGTACTCCCTGTTCACCAATGACTGTGTGGCCATGCACGCCTCCAACTCAATCATGAAGTTTGCAGACGACACTACAGTGGTAGGCTTGATTACCAACAACGATGAGACGGCCTACAGAGAGGAGGTGAGGGCCCTCGGAGTGTGGTGTCAGGAAAATAACCTCACACTCAACTTCAACAAAACAAAGGAGATGATCGTGGACTTTAGGAAACAGCAGAGGGAACACCCCCCTATCCACATCGACGGGACAGTAGTGGAGAAGGTGGAAAGTTTTAAATTCCTCGGCGTACACATCACAGACAAACTGAAATGGTCCACTCACACAGACAGCGTTGTGAAGAAGGCGCAGCAGCGTCTCTTCAACCTCAGGAGGCTGAAGAAATTTGGCTTGTCACCAAAAACACTCACAAACCTTTACAGATGCACAATCGAGAGCATCCTGTCGGGCTGTCTCACCGCCTGGTACGGCAACTGCTCCGCCCACAACTGCAAGGTTCTCCAGAGGGTAGTGAGGTCTGCACAACGCATCACCGGGGGCAAACTACCTGCCCTCCAGGACACCTACACCACCCGATGTCATAGGAAGGCCAAAAAGATCAAGGACAACAACCACCCGAGCCACTGCCTGTTCACCCCGCTATCATCACTAACATTGAGTGGCTGCTGCCAACATACTGACTCAATCTCTGGCCTCTTTAATAATAAAAAAAATAGGATGTAATAAATGTATCACTAGTCACTTTAAACTATACCACTATATAATGGTTTACATACCCTACACTAATCATCTCAAATGTATATACTGTACTCTATACCATCTACTGCATCTTGCCTATGCCGTTCGGGCCATCGCTCCTCCATATACATTTTAATGTACATATTCTTATTCATTCCTTTACACTTGTGTGTATTAGGTAGTTGTTCTGAAATTGTTAGATATTACTGAATGGTCGGAACTAGAAGCACAAGCATTTCGCTACACTTGCATTAACATCTGCTAACCATGTGTATGTGACAAATAAAATTTGATGTGATTTAAAATTAAATAAGTTTCCTAACATGAGTGACTGTTAATGGGACAATTGATAGGTGAAGTTTCTACTACTTCTAATGTTGCAATAACTACTAATATAAAAAAAACTGATGCACATTAATGTTATAAACATATTGTTTAATTTACCGTTATGATAAATTTACTGAATTATCTTGATATGGATTTTTGTCCATATTGCCCAGCTCTACTAAAATCCACAGCCGGAAATAAAACTGCCATAGCTGTGGGAAGTAGCCTCAGCACTCCAACAAATCAGAATTAAATAAAAAATGTATTTAAAAAAATACATCTCTGAGACTTCATTATTTCTGTAAGGGTGAACTTAAAAGAGCAGTCCGCAGCGCTGGGAGAAAAATTCACATCTTCCCACGGCCATTTATATAACCCCACTCCTAGATATAGTGTTTGTAGAGCAGGGTGGTGAGACTGTTTGGCTGGCCTTAATTTGATATTGATTACAGTCTTTCACAGATCTGATTTCTTTATCACATTAACAAAGGGTTTGTTACGCAATAATTGAAGAGCCCTTGATTACTATTGCAACACTTGGTAACACACCCACACACAGTTAACACAAAGCATCCATTAACCCTCACCAATATCAAAATCAGTAAAGACTGATCAAATTTTATTGGTCAGCAGATGTTAATGTGAGTGTGGCGAAGTGCTTCTAGTTCCGACAGTGCAGTAATATCTAACAAGTAATCTAACAAATTCACAACGACAACCTTATACACACAAATGTAAAGGGATGAATAAGAATATGTACATATAAATGTATGGATGATCGATGGCCGTGTGACACAGGCACGATGCAGTAAGTGTCAGAAGTTTACATACACTTATGTTGGGGTCATTAACTTGTTTTTCAACCCCTCCACAAATTTCTTGTTAACAAACTATAGTTTGAGATGAACATACTTTGGTGCGAAAAGTGCAAATCAATCCCAGAACAGCAGCAGAGGACCTTGTGAAGATGCTGGAGGAAACGGGTACAAAAGTATCTATATCCACAGTAAAACTAGTCCTATATCGACAACCTGAAAGGCCGCTCAGCAAGGAAGAAGCCACTGCTCCAAAACCGCCATATGGCAGCATCATGTTGTGGGGGTGTTTTGCTGCAGGAGGAACTGGTGTACTTCACAAAATAGATGGCATCATGAGGTAGGAAAATGATGTGTATATATTGAAGTAACATCTCAAGACATCAGTCAGGAAGTTAAAGCATGGTCACAAATGGGTCTTCCCAATGGACAATGACCCCAAGCATACTTCCAAAGTTGTGGCGAAATGGCTTAAGGACAACAAAGTCAAGGTATTGGAGTGGCCATCCCAAAGCCCTGACCTCAATCCCATAGAAAATATGTGGGCAGAAATTAAAAGGTGTGTGTGAGCAAGGAGGCCTACAAACCTGACTCAGTTACACCAGCTCTGTCAGGAGGAATGGGCCAAAAGGCACCCAACTTATTGTGGAAGGCTACCCACAACGTTTGACCCAAGTTAAAGAATTTAAAGGCAATGCTACCAAATACTAATTGAGTGTATGTAAACTTCTGACCCACTGGGAATGTGATGAAAGAAATAAAAGCTGAAATAAATAATTCTCTCTACTATTATTCTGACATTTCACATTCTTAAAATAAAGTGCTGATCCTAACTGACCTAAGACAGGGAATTTTTACTAGGATTAAATGTCAGGAATTGTGAAACTGAGTTTAAATATATTTGGCTAAGGTGTATGTAAACTTCCGACTTCAACTGTACATATGAAATTAGTAATGTAGGATATGTAGACCTTATTAAAGTGGCATTATTTAAAGTGACTAGTGATACCTTTTATTAAATCCATTTATTACATTCATTAAAGTCGCCAGAGATTTGAGTCTGTATGTTGGCAGCAGCCACTCTATGTTAGTGATGGCTGTTTAACAGGTCTGATGGGCTGGAGATAGAATCTCTCGGTCCCAGCTTTGGATGCACCTGTACTGACCTTATTGTCTGGGCCGGTAGCTTTGCGAGGGTTAACACGTTTAAATGCTTTACTCACGTTGGCTGCGGTGAAGCAGAGCTCGCAGGTTTTGGTAGCGGGCCGTTTCGTTGGCACTGTATTAACTTCAAAGTGAGCAAAGAAGTTGTTTAGTTTGTCTGGGAGCAGGACATCGTGGTCCGCGACGGGGCTGGTTTTCTTTTTGTTGTCCGTGATTGACTGTAGACCCTGCCACATACCTCTCGTATCTGAGCCATTGAATTGCGACTCTACTTTGTCTCTACTTTGACTCTACTTTATACGGACGCTTATCTTGTTTGATTGCGTTGCGGAGGGAATAGCTACACTGTTTGTTTTCGGTCATGTTACCGGTCGTCTTGCCCTGATTAAAAGCAGTGGATCGCGCTTTCAGTTTTTCTGCCATCAATCCATTGTTTCTGGTTGGGGAAGGTTTTAATAGTTGCTGTGGGTACAACATCACCGATGCACTTGCTAATAAACTTGCTCACCGAATCAGCGTATTCATCAATGTTGTTGTCCGACGCTATGCGGAACATATCCCAGTCCACGTGATCGAAGCAATCTTGAAGCATGGAATCAGATTAGTCGGACCAGTGTTGAATAGACCTGAGCATGGGCGTTTCCTGTTTTAGTTTCTCTCTATAGGCTGGGAGCAACAAAATGGAGTCGTCGTCAGATTTTCCGAAGGGAGGGCGGGGCAGGGCTTTGTATGCGTTGCGGAAGTTAGAGTAACAATGGTCCAGGATTTTTTTCTGTCCGGGTAGCGCTTTCGATATGCTGATAAAATTTAGGGAGTCTTGTTTTCAGATTAGCCTTGTTAAAATCCCCAGCTACAATGAATGTAGCCTCAGGATATGTGGTTTTCAGTTTACATAGAGTCCAATGAAGTTCATTGAAGGCCATCGATGTGTCTGCTTGGGGGGATATATACGGCTGTGATTTATAGTCGAAGTGAATTCTCTTGGCAGATAATGCGGTCGACATTTGATTAAGGAATTCTAGGTCAGGTGAGCAGAAGGACTTGAGTTCCTGTATGCTGTTATGATCACACCACGTGTCGTTAATCATAAGGCATACCCACCTGCCCTTCTTATTACCAGAGAGATGTTTGTTTCTGTTGGCGCGATGCGTGAAGAAACCAGGTGGCTGTACCGACTCTGATAGCGTGTCTCGAGTGAGCCACGTTTCCGTGAAACAAAGAACATTACAATCGCTGATGTCTCTCTGGAAGGCAACCCTTGCTCGGATTTCGTCTACCTTGTTGTCAAGAGACTGGACGTTGGCGAGTAGTAAACTCGGAAGCGGTGCTCGATGTGCCTGTCTACAGAGCCTGACCAGAAGACCACTTCTTCTGCCCCTCCAGCGGCGCCGTTGTTTTGGGTCGCCGGCTGGGATCCGATCCATTGTCCTGGGTGGTGGTCCAAACAGAGGATCCGCTTCGGGAAAGTCGTATTCCTCATCGTAATGTTGGTATGTTGACGTTGCTCTTATATCCAATAGTTCCTCCCGGCTGTATGTGATGAAACTTAAGATTTCCTGGGTTAACAATGTAAGAAATAATACATTAAAAACCAAATACTGCATAGTTTCCTGAGAATGCGAAGCGGCCATTTCTGTCGGCGCCGGATGCACTAAACCTCACATTTCTCTAGTAGGACCCTATAGGTTATTTATCATAATGAACAATATCAGCCAAATGCCCATGATAAGTGGACGGTGCTGCTGCTATAGTATGCAGTGGACTCCTATATGCTGATGGAAAGTCATGTCTGCCCAGTTTTCAGCTGTGTAAAAACAGTCTATACAGTAGAAAGCACATACTGTATGCATAATATTGATGTCGGTATATTCATTCATGTACTCCTAGTTAGATCATTTTAATTTGGAGGAAATAAATACAGCTCTGCTCTCTGGAAGCTCAGTTGTGACTAGTTCACTGACTTACTGACATATGTCATTCAACACTGTATAACAAAATGGTACAGTGCCTTACAAAAGTATTCATCCCCCTTGGCGTTTTTCCTATTTTGTTGCATTACAACCTGTAATTTAATTTAATTTGGATTTAATGTAATGGACATACACAAAATAGTCCAAATGAAGAAAAAAAAACTTTTTTTATTTTTTAGAATTTTTTTAAACAAGTGGTGCGTGCATGTGTATTCACCGCCTTTGCTATGAAGCCCCTAAATAAGATCTGGTGCAACCAATTAGCTTCAGAAGTCAACTCTTTTAGTTTATTTAAGTGTCACATGATCTGTCACATGATCTCAGCATATATATATAGGCGCAACGGCACCATGAAGACCAAGGAGCTCTCCAAACAGGTCAGGGACACATTTGTGGAGAAGTACAGATCAGGGTTTGGTTATAAAAAAAATATCAGAAACTTTGAACATCCCACGGAGCCACATTAAATCCATCATAAAAGAATGGAAAGAATATGGCACCACAACAAACCTGTCAAGAGAGCTGCCCACAAACTCACGGACCAGGCAAGGAGGGCATATATCAGAGAGGCAACAAAGAGACCAAAGATAACCCTGAAGGAGCTGCAAAGCTCCACAGTGGAGATGGTAGTATCTGTCCATAGGACCACTTTAAGCCGTACATTCCACAGAGCTGGGTTTCACAGAAGAGTGGCCAGAAAAAAAGCCATTGCTTAAAGAAAAAAAAAGCAAACACGTTTGGTGTTCACCATAGGGCATGTTGGAGACTCCCCAAACATATGGAAGAAGGTACTCTGGTCAGATGAGACAAAAATGTTGCTTTTTGGCCATCAAGGAAAATGCTATTTCTGGTGCAAACCCAACACCTTTCATCACCCCGAGAACTCCATCCCATGTTTTTCATCGGCAGGGACGGGAAACTGGTCAGAATTGAAGGAATGATGGATGGTGCTAAATACAGGGAAATTCGAGGGAAACCTGTTTCAGTCTTTGAGATTTGAGACTGGGACTGAAGTTCACCTTCCAGCAGGACAATGACCCTAAGCATACTGCTAAAGCAACACTCGAGTGGTTTAAGGGGAAACATTTAAATGTCTTGGAATGGCCTAGTCAAAGCCCAGACCTCAATCCAATTGAGAATCTGTGGTATGACTTAAAGATTGCTGTACACCAGCGGAACCCATCCATCTTGAAGGAGCTGGAGCAGTTTTGCCTTGAAGAATGGGCAGAAACCCCAGTGGCTAGATATGTGCCAAGCTTATAGAGACACCCCGAGAGACTTACAGCTGTAATTGCTGCAAAAGGTGGCTCTACAAAGTATTGACTTTGGGGGTGAATAGTTATGCGAGCTCTTGTTTGTTTCACAAGAGAAAATATTTTGGATCTTCAAAGTGGTAGGCATGGTGTGTAAGTTAAATGATACAAACCCCCAAAAAACTAATTCCAGGTTGTAAGGCAACAAAATAGGAAAAATGCCAAGGGGGTGAATACTTTCGCAAGCCACTGTGTATTGTCAAGTTTGTTCATGTACTGTCAGTATTTGGCATCAATCATTTAGACTCCGAGGAAATAGGATATTAAATGTTCACTGGAAAAGAGTTGAGTTGTGACTGGTTCACTAACCGACTGACTCATTTGAGTCATTGGAAAATTTACAACAACCAGGTTATGACAGCTTAGTGTTCAAAACATGGGCCATATGGCCATGTCAACACCCGTAAATGTATGGCACTATGGAAAATTACCCTCATTAAGCCTAGCTGGTGCTGAAGCTGGTGTCTCCCCCCCTTTCTCCCTACAACATCTCGGTAGGAGAGGTCAACACTGTTTAGACTTCAAATCTACTTAAGTGATAATGCCCTCGAAGCTGGTGTTTGGAGGATATATTGGCATGGTGTGCAACAAAACCTATGCCAATATATCCTCCAAACACCGGCTTCGAGGGCATTATCACTTTTATACAACTGGTTACCAACCTAATCAAATAATTATTGACATGTTTTAATTAACGGTATTTTGATGAATTTATTAATTTGATTTAGTCATACTATGCTTGTTTGTTCTATCGGTTCGGTTGCCAGAGACACAACCCAGTTAAGTATTTTTGTTCTTGTCGTTTGTTCTAAATGTTCCATTACCATGATGGCTGGCATTGTTCTTATCCCTTGCTTGCTAGCTAGTCAGCTTTGGCTAACACATTCACGTCAAACAGTGCAGCCTGTCACGCCTGCTCCTGCTTCCCCTCTCTGGTGCCTGAGGGTGCCAGGCTGCCCTTCATTACACACACCTGTCACCACCATTACGCGCATCTGTGCTCATTGGAAGTGCCTCGGCTGGCTCATGGGGCTTCCACACCTTAGCTGGTTCGACAGGTTTCCTTGCCTCGGTTGGCTCGGTCGGCTCCTATCCCACGTCATGCCTCAGCCGGCTCGTCGGGCTGACATAGAACATTTCCCCTCTCTCGCCAGGCCACTGTTCAGAAGAGATAGCTAACACAATCATTTCAGACTGAAGCTGGAATGACTGCAAACTAGCTGCATTTTGTGTTTTTCTATTGACATTTCTTTGTAAATACCCATAAAAATTATTATGCTGATTCATGATTTCGAATGGCTGAGAAAAGCTGCCTGTCTGTCTTTTCCCGACTCCAGACATGTTCATTACCATAGGACAGCTAGAGATCGAATTTCAATGTTGAAACAATGTTGCGAATGTCGGAGAGACAGACCAAGGTTATTACTATTCTCTGCTGTTGAAACCCCAATGCTAGTCTAAAAGAAATGGAAGATAATGTCTAGATGCTTTTTTACAGTGTATATGTTGTATATATAAATTGCTTGGCTGGGTTGATGAGACACTGGATTGCACAGTCAGATGGAACAGAGTAAATAGGCATTTCAGCATCATATATTTAGCCAGTGGTATTTTGTGGAATAGACACCGTCTGGAATGTGATTTTTAACCAATCAGCATCTAGGATTAGACCTACCTGTTGTATAATCTACTGTATTGTACTGCACTGCACTCTTGGGATTATTTAAGGGTTTTGAGTGTGTAGATCATAATATTTCTATGATGTACTTGCTGAGATTTCTATGAGTCTGTGTCAGTAGTTCATTGGCTAGCGTACCGAGTGATCATTATGGCTACATGATCAGTGCTGTGGAGGCAGGGCCAGGGAGGGCCGTGAGAGGGGTTCAGAGCCAGACCCTAGCAGGCTGCTGTGGGTTGGGAGGTCCTGGGCTGGGGCACTTAGCCAGCTCGCCTCAGCCTGGCCTGGCTCTGCTAACAGAGGGGTTATGAAACCAGAAATAGGGATGTGGTTGGCTGCACTGACTGGAAACAATGCTCTCTTCTTTCTTTCCTCCTCCAGTGTTTTCTTTTTGTCTCCATTTTAGAAAAATGCTTTACTCGCATGCACAGGGAGTTATTGATTATTCAGTATGGGAAGGAAGGAACACTTGTGATATTGAATGTGCAGGCAGTGGTTCTCATGTCCATAACTAGCTACATCTTGAGAGAACAGAACATTACCCAGTCTGATTGATTCAACCTAGATATTGGCTTTTAATTATGAATTTTCTATGAATATCACTGTCCAGGGACCATTCATTGTGTGTGTGTGTGTGTCATGTAACAAAATGGATGGCTCCACTTGTGTGTATGTGACACAGCATTTGTGGAAGTGAATGTGAAACACTTGTATGTGACAAGGGCCCGGCTTCCGACCCACGCTTTCGCTCTCGCCTACACTTCCTGTGTTTATCATAAACAAGCTATGATAAAGTAAAGAGCTGAAAACAGCCTGAGATAACATCCTGTTAATGTCATTATCTTTCGACAGCTCTCCCTGCTGCACAAAGCTAATCCAATACCACTGGATGATGCTACTGGGGTTGTGGGAGGAGGGGGTGATGGGAGGCAGATCTAATTTAAGGACAGTGCATTACTGTACATATTTCAGTCAGCTGTGAGACCATGCAGACAGGGTCCTGTTGTGTGGTGAGTTGGTTGACTCTGGTAGCCTGGTTAAACGAGACTGAATGCAACGCTCTGAGTGAAATGCACTTATTTTCTTGATATACAGTGCCTTCAGAAAGTATTTACACCCCTTGACTTATTCCACATTTTGCTGTGTTAATCTGAATATCAAATGGATTACAGTGAGATTTTGTGTCACTAAGCTACACATAATTCCACTGACATTATGGGGTATTATCTTTTTCAGACATTTTTACAAATGAATAAAAATGTAAAGCTGAAATGTTTTGACTCTTAAGTGTTCAACCATTTGTTATGGGAAGCCTAAATAAGTTAAGAAGTAAAAATGTGCTGAACAATTCACATAATAAGTTGCATGGACTCATTCAGTGTGCAATAATAGTGTTAAACATAATTTTTGAAATACTACCTCATCTCTGTACCCCAAACATACAATTATAGGTCCCTCATTCGAGCAATGAATTTCAAACACAGATTCAACCACAAAGACCAGGGAGGGTTTCCAATGCCTCGCAAAGAAGGGAACCTTTTGGTAGATGGGTATTTGTATTTATTATGGATCCCCCATTAGCTGCTGCCAAGGCAGTTATACAATTTTTTAGAACATTACAATACTTTTATTACAGAATTCACAACACACTAATTGTGTGCCCTCAGGCCCATACTCCGCTACTACAAATCTACAATGCAAAATCTATGTGTGTGTGTGTGTGTGTGTTTGTGTTACTTCATAGTCACTGCTGTTCCATAAGGTGTATTTTTACCTACTTGCATCAGTTACCTGATGTGGAATAGAGTTCCATATAGTCATGGCTCTATGGAGTACTGTGCGCCTCCCATAGTCTGTTCTGGACTTGGACTGTGAAGAGACCTCTGGTGGCATGTCTTGTGGGGTATGCTTGGGTGTCTGAGCTGTGTGCTAGTATTTTAAACAGACAGCTCAGTACCTTCAGCTTCTCAACACCTTTTACAAAAATAAGTAATGATGAAGTCAAGCTATCTTCCACTTTGAGCCTTGAGAGATTGACATGCCTGTAATTAATGTTAGCTCTCCGTGTACTTTTAAGGGCCAGCTGTGCTGCCCTGTTCTTAGCCAACTGCAATTTTCCCAAGTCTGTCTTTGTGGCACCTGACCACACTACTGAACAGTAGTCCAGTTGCGACAAAACCAGGGCCTGTAGGACCTGCCTTGTTGATAGTGTTGTTAAGAAGGCAGCGCAGCACTTTATTATGGACAGACTTCTCCCCATCTTAGCTACTGTTGTATCAATATGTTTTGATCCACAGTTATTCCAAGCATTTTAGTCACCTCAACTTGCTCAACTTCCACATTATTCATTATGAGATGTAGTTGCGGTTTAGTGAATGATTTGCCCCAAATACAGTGCTTTTAGTTTTGGAAATATTTAGGAATAACATATTCCTTGCCACCCACTCTGAAACTAACTGCAGCTCTTTGTTAAGTGTTGCAGCCATTTCAGTCGTTGTAGTAGCTGACGTGTATAGTGTTGAGGCATATGTAGACACACTAGCCTTACTCAAAGCCAGTGGCATGTCGTTAATAAAGATTGAAAAAAGGAAGGGGCCTAAACGGCTACCCTGGGGAGTTCCTGCTTCTACCTGGATTATGTTTGAGAGGCTTCAATTAAAGAACACCCTCTGTGTTCTGTTAGACAAGTAACTCTTTATCCACATTATTGCAGGAGGTGTAAAGCCATAACACATACACTACTGTTCAAAAGTTTGAAGTCATTTAGAAATGTCCTTGTTTTTGAAAGAAAAGCAACCAAATGTTGTCATTAAAATAACATCAGATTGATCAGAAATACAGTGTAGACATTGTTAATGTTGTAAATGACTATTGTAGCTGGAAACTGCTTTTTTAATTTGATTTAAATATTTTTTCATGCAATATTTACATAGGCGTACAAGTCCTCAACTGGCAGCTTCATTAAATAGTACCTGCAAAACACCCGTCTCAACGTCAACAGTGAAGAGGCGACTCCGGGATGCTGGCCTTGTAGGCAGAGTTCCTGTGTCCAGTGTCCGTGTTCTTTTGCCCGTCTTAAACTTGTATTTTTATTGGCCAGTCTGTTTTTTTTAATAGCAACTCTGCCTAGAAGGCCATCATCCCAGAGTCGCCTCTTCACTGACGTTGAGACGGGTGTTTTGCGGGTACTATTTAATGAAGCTGCCAGTTGCGGACCAGTGATGCGTCTGTTTCTCAAACTAGACAATCTAATGTACTAGTCCTCTTGCTCAGTTGTGCACCGAGGCCTCCCGCTTCTCTTTCTAGTCTATTTAGAGCCCGTTTGTGCTGCTCTGTGAAGGGAGTTGTACACAGCGTTGTACGAGATCTTCAGTTTCTTGGCAATTTCTCGCATGGAATAGCCTTAATTTCTCAGAACAAGAATAGACTGACGGGTTTCAGAAGAAAGTTCATTGTTTCTGGCCATTTTGAGCCTGTAATCGAACTCCCAAATGCTGATGCTCCAGATACTCAACTCTAAAGAAGTCCATTTTTATTGCTTCTTTAAAACTTCTTAGGGCTAGAAGCCCAACTTCTGGGGGGAAATTGGAGGGCATGCAATTCAAATAAATAATCATACAAATTATGGATATTACACATTTAGTTACATACAAGTGTCTTATATCAGTTAAAAGCTTAGTCTTGTTCATCTAACTGCATTGTCCGATTTACAATAGGCTTTACAGCGAAAGCATGCCATGCGATTGTTTGAGGACGGCGCCCCACATCGAAATATTTTTTCAACCAGCACAAGCTTCATAAAATCACAAATGCCGATTTAAATATTCACTTTTTTAAAAATGTTCCTCTGATTTGCAATCCAAAGGGTCCCAGCTAAAATATGCATGGTCGTTTTGTTAGATAAAATCCTTCTTTATATCCCAAAAAGTCTGTTTAGTTGGCGCCATCGATTTGAGTAATCCACTCATTCAACATGCAGAGAAAGGAATCCAAAAAGCTATCGCAAAACTTTGTTAAAACAAGTCAAAATACATTACTATTTAATCCTCCGGTATCCTAAAATGTAATAAAACTACATTTCATACGGAAAGAAGTATGTTCAATAGAAAAGCAAAATTAGCAGTTGTGCGTCCTCTTTGTCGCGCGCGCACAGACTGATTTCCAACTCTGACTCCCAGTACTAAAACTCAAAATTCTTCCTTGTTTGGGAAGAAACAAACCTGAAACAAAGACTGGAGACATCTAGTGGAAGCCATTGGAATTGCAATCTGGGAGCTGGATTTGGATATGACCCTATATGTTTCGTTGGAAGAGAAGGGCTCTCAAAAAAACTAAATATTCCAGTTGTTTTTTCTTTGGATTTTCTCCTACCATATCAATTGTGTTAGTCTCATACATGACTTTAACATTTCTACAAACTGAGTAACAGGCAGTTTTACTTTTGGCACATCAGACAGGAAGTGGAGAAAAATAGACCCTAGCCTGAAGAAGATTTTAATCAGAATAACAGTTTTCAGCTGTGCTAATATAATTGCAAATGGGTTTTGCAATGATCAATTAGCCTTTTAAAATTATAAACTTGGATTAGTTAACACAACGTGCCATTGGAACACAGGAGTGATGGTTGCTGATAATGGGCCTCTGTACTAGAGGTCGACCGATTATGATTTTTCAACGCCGATACCGATTTTATTTGGAGGACCAAAAAAGCCGATACCGATTTAAGCGGACGATTTTATTTATTTATTTGTAATAATTACAATTTACAACAATACTGAATGAACACTTATTTTAACTTCATATAATACATCAATAAAATCAATTTAGCCTCAAGTAAATAATGAAACATGTTCAATTTGGTTTAAATCATGCAAAAACAAAGTGTTGGAGAAGTAAAAGTGTAATATGTGCTTTGTAAGAAAGCTAACGTTTCAGTTCCTTGCTCAGAACATGAGAACATATGAAAGCTGGTGGTTCATTTTAACATGAGTCTTCAATATTCCCAGGTAAGTAGTTTTAGGTTGTAGTTATTATGGGAATTATAGGACTATTTCCCTCTATACCATTTGTATTTCATTAACCTTTGACTATTGGATGTTCTTATATCTCGGGAGTTGATAGGCTTGAAGTCCTAAACAGCACAATGCTAGACGCACAACGAAGAGCTGCTGGCAAAACGCACGAAAGTGCTGTTTGAATGAATGTTTACGCGCCTGCTTCTGCCTACCACCGCTCAGTTAGATAATTGTATGCTTGTATGCTCAGTCAGATTATATGCAACACAAGACATGCTAGATAATATCTAGTAATATCATCAACCATGTGTAGTTAACTAGTGGTTATGATTGATTGTTTTTTATAAGAAAAGTTTAATGCTAACTAGCAATTTACCTTGGCTTACTGCATTCGCGTAACATGCAGTCTCCTTGTGGAGTGCAACGAGAGAGAGGCAGGTCGTTATTGCGTTGGACTAGTTAACTGTAAGGTTGCAAGATTGGATCCCCTGAGCTGACAAGGTGAAAATCTTTCGTTCTGCCCCTGAACGAGGCAGTTAACCCACCGTTCCTAGGCCGTCATTGAAAATAACAATGTGTTCTTAACTGACTTGCCTGGTTAAATAAAGGTATAATTATTATTATTTATTTTTTTATCTGCAAATCGGCGCCAAAAAATACCGATTTCCGATTGTTATGAAAACTTGAAATCGGCCCAAATTAATCGGCCATTCCGATTAATCGGTAGACCTCTACTCTGTACACCTATGTAGATATTCCATAAGAAATCTGCTGTTTCCAGCTACAATAGTCATTTACAACATTAACAATGTCTACACTGTATTTCTGATCAATTTGATGCTATTTTAATGGACAAAAATGTTGCTTTTCTTTTAAAAAACAAAGACCTTTCTAAGTTACCCCAAACCTTTGAACGGTAGTGTACATTTAAAAGTGAAAAATAATGGAATTGCCCAGCTCTGGCTTACTCTGCCACATAAAAATGTAGTATGAAAGGTGGTCTTCTGCACCACAATCCCACCAGCTCAAATATAGTTTGCTCCCCTTCAAATGTTGTGGCAACTTTTTTCATTTCCTAGCCCTCACATGTTGCGAGGCCGATGAGAAGACAACATTCAGTCCCTTGAACATCACGTCCTCTATTATCTTGTGTTAATGCACGTTGCCAGTTTGCGACAGCAACCATGTGCATTCCCAATCTCGGTGGCTGGGCTCTGGGTTGGTGATGACGTCTGTGGTTTTGTGCTACTCCAGGAGTCAAATGACACCAGTTTGCGAGACCTCTGTGAGAATGCCTCGCTTTGCCTCAGCTCTTTCAGAGAAAGGCCTCCCCGACAATGTAGTGCAGTTACTGCTATTCATCCTGTTCTTGAGAGACTCCAGCCTATTCAAGCCAGGCCGCTATTCCAGCACTGCTCCGCACGACTCCACTCAGCGGCGGAGACAGACAGAGATCCGCTGCATCTGTCCTTTGCCATGACAACTTTAGAATTGGAACATAAAGCAGTTGTTGGGCTGGGAGCTGTAATATCAAGCCGTTGTCTCACAAACAAGCGCTCTATGGCGGTGTTAAATGGCTGCCTCTGGACAAAACATCCTGGAATGATCAGTACTAGTATCCTACTGTCCGACTGAGACGGACCTATTCACTGATCGTTAACATCGTGGGGAACTGGGCCATCTGCCCCAGTACGAGGCTGCTCTCCAAATGTCTTCATTATTTCCTCACTGTCCTGACCTCCTAACATTGGAATGCACACAGACAGTAAAACATCACAATGAAAGTGATCCCAGTTTAACCAACACACAGAGTAAGACAAAGTAAGCAACAAAGTCACTGAAAAGCAAGAAAAAGCATAGAAACTGTTTTATCACCACCCCCTGAGCTGCCTGGCTTAAGTGAACAGGAAGATGCACAGATTTTTGATTTCTTTTTTCTTTATTTAACTAGGCAAGTCAGTTAAGAACAAATTCTTATTTTCAATGACCTAGGAACAGTGGGTTAACTGCCTGTTCAGGGGCAGAACGACAGATTTGTACCTTGTCAGCTCGGGGATATGAACTTGCAACCTTTCGGTTACTAGTCCAGCGCTCTAACCACTACCCTGTCACCCCAGGGAAGGAGAACCATCATCCTGTGTTTCATTCATTGATAAGCAGAAGTTCCCTGGAGCCTTCTAGATGATAAGTCTCCCCTGACTGCTCTCTGAGATATACTGTCTCAGTGCTGTTTCACCGTCCCTTTGTCCCAGAACCATTCTCTAACAGTACCACCCTTAATGGTCTATTTGGACATCCCTCACAGTTGTGGCTCATTGTCTATCTCTGCCTCTGGATCTCTCACTGTGGACTATGGAACCCTGACCTGTTCACCGGATGTGCTACCTGTCCCAGACCTGCTGTTTTCAACTCTCTAGAGACAGCAGGTGCGGTAGAGATACTCTTAATGATCGGCTATGAAAAGTCAACCGACATTTACTCCTGAGGTGCTGACTTGCTGCACCCTCGCCAACTACTGTGATTATTATTATTTGACCATGCTGGTCATTTATGAACATTTGAACATCTTGGCCATGTTCTGTTATAATCTCCACCCGGCACAGCCAGAAGAGGACTGGCCACCCCTCATAGCCTGGTTTCTTCCTAGGTTTTGGCCTTTCTAGGGAGTTTTTCCTAGCCACCGTGCTTCTACACCTGCATTGCTTGCTGTTTGGGGTTTTAGGCTGGGTTTCTGTACAGCACTTTGAGATATCAGCTGATGTAAGAAGGGCTATATAAATACATTTGATTTGACTCATAACTTACTCTCTAAGTCTCCCTGTTTAAGGGTGATCACACCAACCTACTGTGCTGCATTATCCAGGAGATGAGTAGTCATGACAAAATGGGACCTTTGGTCCTTTATTGTCTGCCATTGGGGCCTGGTTATCCTCCCATTCACCCTCCCTACTGTTTACTCTGGTTGCATGCATGAGCAGTCATCTAGCCTGTGGGTTGAATGTCTGAAGGAGCTAAATCAGAAATGACAGTGTTTTGTTTAGGTGTTCTTTTTGAAGGAGTAATTTCCTTCATATGAACAGTGTGTATATCATATATCTGAGGGGCCCTGACCTCAAGACCCCAGCTGTTTTCTAATAGAGAAGACGGATCCCTTACCAGTATGTGCTTTACCTCGTCCTCCGCTTTAACTCCCTAACTCTGTCTGTTAGTCAGACTGCAGGATAGCCTGGGTAGTGCAGGATAGGGGCTGGGTAAAGGGTTGTTAGTTGTTTGGCAGTAATAGTCTTATAGTAATAAAAGGAACAGTTAAACAGCAAGGCTGTAAATTGCTGACCGGACCTCCATCAACACACGGCCTGTTGTGACAGAGCAGGTTGTCACTATGACTGTAGCATCCTGAGTGGTTGGCTGGCTGGGATATCCATTCACACAGCCCAACAGGTGTTTCTCCCTCTCTGGCCTTTAGGTACATAACCTCATCAGCCTTTGCTATTTTATGGCACATGGCAACTGTTGCAGCAACAATGCTTCATACTGTTAGGACAGTTCCAGGAGTCAAGACTATTAGCAACTGCTGAGATGAGGTTTATATTAACTAACTTTATGCAAGCTTAATTTCATATAGTTTCAACCCAGCAACATCTAGTGCCCCCCAAACACACCAGCCTGTTTATGAAGCCAAGAATGTAATCCCTTCTACAAAATGAGAAGTGCTATCATTATCAGTCTCTGAGCCCAATGGTTTACGGTCACGCCCATATTGTAGCTGTGCTGTTGTGTTTTGTGATTTTATTACCAGGTGAGACAAAGACCAGCCGCTGGGCCCTCTTTAAACCAACCAGATAAGGATGCCTAGTACGTCCTACTGCGTGCTTGAGACAAGAGCCTCCCGAATGTATTTTTCATTCAGCCTTTTTGTAAATACCACGTAGCCTCTGATTCATTGAGCAAACTTCCTGCGTGACAGGGAGCCAGCCAGCGAGGGCAGACCGACTAAGGGGAATCAGACTCCTCATATACTGACTGGCTTTAGTGGCCTCTGCTCTGTGCTCATTAAGACTGGAGCAAAGTACATACTCTGCCCAGCCAATGGGATCCTAACAAAACATAGACCTGTTTTATTTTCCTACAGCTTAATACTCCTTGATTTATTGATATTTTATGTAACTTCTAAGGGGCTGCATTCATGTCCTTAATCATTAGCAAGACTGCAGTTTCACGTAAAGAACGGTTTGGACATACCCCAGTGCCGGAGATTTAAAATATGCTTCTTTCAGAGCGGACCAGTTATTTTTGTCCATCTTTTAAATGTGTTGCGTATTAAAGCGATGAATGACAATCTGAAAGAAGCATATTTTAAATCTCCTTAAACTCTTGTGAATAATGGATTGCTAAGGTAAAATTCTTGGCAGACATAGACTGAGACTTTTGGCTAGCGTTTAAACTCCACAATGCTGAATGTGTTTTGTTAGAGTAAAATTAATAAGATATAAGTAAATGAAGTCGAGACCAGGGGGTTGTTTCATGTTGCAAGAGTTCTTCCCTTGATGCTGTATTCTCGAGTAAAGTGCTCCATGGGGAGCTTATTCATTAGAAGGTCTAGGTGTCATCATGGCAGTTCTCTATGGAGCTGTGGCCAAACCGGGACAGAGACTGAGGACTGGGACTGAATACAGACAAACCAGGCTTTCTTGATCGTGGGAACAACTGCAGGGCTTTGGTTGAATGAGGATGGAAGATTCACTCACTTGTGATAATTTACACCCTTGGCTAAACGACAGTCTGTCTTTGTCATATGAAGGGATTCACTGTACTGTACTCTAACTGTGTACAGTTTGGCAGACAATAATGTAGTTTGAAATCATATCGCTAAACTGTTTTTTTTCTTCTCACTGCCAGATAAAAATGTAATCTGTTTATTGAAACATAACAAGCTTAGGGAGTGTGCATCAACATTTTCTGACATGTCAACAAGAGAAAGTGCTTTGAAGAGCCATGCCCCTCAAGTGTTGTGGATTGCTATTTCATTCTACTTTTGTCATGATCAGTGGTTCCAGTAAGCTCACCCAGTCTCTCTCTGTTGTCTAATCCCCAGACCTCTGACTGTGACAGCTCCAGTGGGTGGAGCTACATTGGGCCCCTCTCTCTACCCGCTCAGCACTGATGGGACAGAATCCTGAATCCTTGACGACCCCTCTTTCCTTCTCCGCCCTCCCAGGCTCCACCCTCTTTCTCCTCCTCTCCTCTTTCCTTAGACTCTCCTCCTCCCCCGGTCTCTTCTCTCAGCGCTGGGATCATTACTCAACCCCACTGAAGAATGGACCACAGTAGCTGGCAAGGATGAACTGGGTCTGCCTGCCAATGCAGAAAGGGAGATAAGAGGGAGAAAGAGAGAGCGAAAGAAAGAAAAGCGAGCGAGAGAAAGTTCAAAACCTGTGAGTGAAAGAAGAGAGGAACATATTAAAAATGCCCATGAGGGATAACATCGACAACTGCACTTGAGTAGTATGAGCTAGAGATCCTCAGCAAACCTGCCCACCTGGACGTGTGGATCTGTAGACACACACACACACACACACACACACACACACGTCTGTCTCAGTCACAGCAGAAGACGGCTCCTACCCTGCCCTACACTGTGGGGTGGTGTTTTCAGCGTTATTCCCTGCCTACCATACCTGTGTGAGGAGTGGTGGAGAGGAAATTCAGCAACTCTTAGAGGACAGTGGAAGCTGACAAAAATGCTTCTATGTTAAAACCAGCAGCCCGTAACCTTTTATCAGGGTTTTAGTAGTGAACAGGTCACCACCACCATGCCGGCTAAAGGGAAGTACCTGTTAAATGACCAGGAGCTGAAACATGAGGCCCTGTACAGGAAGTTCTCCTGTATCAGCCAGTACCAGACTCTGGTGCTGCTACTAGGCCTCTCCATGCTGTTCTGTGGAGTCCTCATCATCCTCTTCTTCGCCCTGCACCTGGTGAGTTTGTGTGTGTGTGTGTGTGTGTGTGTGTGTGTAATCGCTAGCTAGCGGCCACGTTGTGTAAGTGACGTCATCTACCGAGACCTAGAAGTGTGTGTGCACCTACCCATGTATGAAGTGACAGTATGCTACACATCAGAGCCCAGCTTTTTTGAATGACTTAGTAATATCCCCTGTGGGGGTGTGATGTCCTCTCTGGATGAGTTGACCGATAATGGATGGAGATTAGCACATTAAAGACACCATTGTGTGGCGGCAGATAGCCTAGTGGTTAGAGTGTTGGGCCAGTAACCGAAAGGTTGCTGGATCGAATCCCTGAGCTGACAAGGTAAAAATCTGTCGTTCTGCACCTGAACAAGGGCCGTCATTGTAAATAAGAATTTGTTCAGAACTGACTGGATTCCACAGACACACACAAACTCACCAGGTGCAGGGCAAAGTACGTTATTTTTCTGTAGTACATTGAATAATTGTGTCTAGATATTAGAGGTTGTTTTATGTCTCCTCAAAACAACAGTCAAGGCGTAGCTTACACGAGAGATGATGTTATTGGTGTAGACTTCAGAGTTTAAGGAGCAGGTAATCACTGTATTTGTGTAGCAGGTAAATATGTCACTAGTCTAGAGTTTTAGTAGACATTTTAGGTTACATGTACACTGTAATCACTCTGATGCATAAAATGTAAAGCAGCACTTACACTACCGTTCAAAAGTTTGGGTTCATTTCCTTGTTTTTGAATGAAAAGTTTTAAAATAACATCAAATTGATCAGAAATACAGTGTAGACATTGTTAATGTTGTAAAGGACTATTGTAGCTGGAAACGGCTGCTTTTAATGGAATATCTACATACAGTGATTGCTCCACTAAAAGTTTTGCGATTATGCTGCGGGATTTAGAGGTAATTTGTGGTTTAGTATGGTACCCTGCATCACCACTTCATTGCTCCAGACCAGCTCAAGGGGGAGTTAGAGCACTGATTATGCTTTTGGGTCCTACTGTGTCTCTAACTGACAATGAATGGGCGGCATAAACCTAAATAGAAACTGATAATTGTGCATGATCAGTATAACTTACTAAAACTATTGTTAACACTAAAGTTTTTTTAAAATATTTCTTTTGGATTATTTTGCTCTTACTGTAGTACTGTAACCCACTCCCAACTGGTCATGTGGTACAATGCTTGAGTTGTGCAGTGGTCTAAGACACTGCATAGCTGTGAAAGCTGTGTTGCTATAGATGCTGGTTCGATACCTGTGCCGGCCTTGACTGGGAGACCCATGAGATGACTGTAGGTTTTTGATTTCTCTCCCTCTAAAAACAGAAATAAATCATTCAAAATAACAAACTGGCTTTATTTACAAATTAGTAACAATGTTCAAGAATGGCTTTTTTCTCACACATTTTACGTTATTTGAAAATTAAATCTCCAAAATATTGTTATTTTTTTAAACAAATTAAACGATTAGTATTATTAATTTAGAATGATATAAATGTCACTTTGGATATTCTCACAGATATATTATCAACCCTGTTATTAGCAGGACTATATATATTGGTCACGGCTCCCGAGTGGCGCACAATGGGATTGCCTTGCAGTTCTCCAGCTGTATCCACTGAAACAGTGGTGGGCGCGTGAGGTTCAAGGCACGAGGGCAGGGGGCACGGGATGGGCCGCAGAGCCGCGCACAGAAGATTGACCTAGCCCATGAGGAAGAGGGTAGGGGGGGTGGGACCCCCCCAACCCCCCCACACCGCCACACTGGGTAGCACAGAGCAACACTTTGAGGGGCATTGCACTAATAATGGTGCTGACTAGGGAAACATTCCCACTGTTCTTAGTGCCAGTGCACATTCAAACTAAAACAATGTAACGACTAATGGTGTGAAAAATGCCCCTTAGATATGAATTCGGAGGGCAGATATGATTAAATATTAAGGCATTAGACCTCTCACTAAAGGCGTCACTCAAAAGTTATACTTAAATCGAACTGGATTTTTTTTAAATGACATGAAAAGCACACATTTGTAAATCCCAAACTCTAAAAGTAATTGGAAAGGTAGATACAAATTATTTGTGGTTACAATAAAGAATGTAAACAAGATGCTGTTTTTATTTACAGTAGTGATGGACAGCTGGTGGCATTTTGAAAACAGGTTTTCAAACACTTGTAGACTGATTAGCAGGACAATAGACTCTTTATAGCCTGGCTACTGTAGGTGTGAACATCCCCCCCCTACCTGCAAAAATGACATTGTGACCAAAGAGAACAGACGAAATGGACATAGTTTTCATCAAGCCTGCTTCTTTCTATGGTGCTACCTGTTCCAGTGTTAGGACCGTAACCATGAGAGGACTTTAAAAATAAGCCGGAGCTGAGAGGATCACCAAAACTAAAGGTATTTTGGTTTCAGTGCATTTTCTTTAAAAATATATATTTTGTAGCCGATCAATGTGTAGGCATACTGTGTAATAAAATCGACAATCAATTAAATAACGGTTATATAAATCAAAAATATTGTGTACTAAAAATATGAATGTGTTTTTGCAGAGCATACAAACATGCTGACAACCATCCATGGAGATCAGTGGACAAAGGGCTGGACAACTGGCCACACTGAAAAAACGCATGGTTGCTAAGAAAGCGGTTCGTTTTGCTAGATTCTTAAAATGTGTACGCAGCACTTGTGTGTTGGAGTCACTTTTAATTCTTAATTGATCTACTGTTTCTATCATAGGCCACTGTAATTGATGGGGGCTCAGGGCTGTACCATTCTGCTCATCTGATGAAGGTGCACATGGATCAGATTCAAACTTTGAAGACCAAGATCGAGTCATTGAAGGCAGACCAGCAGACAGAGAAACATTATCCGAGGGCAGAGATACGGGAGACATCTGATGCATTGGTCCAGAGCGGCATAGGCGCAGAATGACACGTTGACGAGAGTGAGGAATGGGATGGAGTCACAATCCATGCCAGGCGCACCTGTGAGCTCTGGAACTCCACCTCCGACAGGCAGAGTCAACATTACCTGGCGGGTTCATCAGGTCGTCGATTCATCCTGACAGAACTTGACCAACTGCTCACTAGGCACAGCAAGGGTCGTCCGGACCGTTATGCTGTTTTGTTTTAGTCTAATAAACAAATGCAGGTGGCTTATCTTCAAAATGCTTTACTATCCAAATGTAAAGCATATACTGTACAGTACTGTATTTCTTCATCAACATCTTTTATTCTTTCGTTAATAAAATAATGATAAAAATACTTGCTTTTCTGTCAAGCATGGTGGGGGCAATGTGTTGGTTTTGGGTGCTTTGGTGATGGTAAAGTGGGAGATTTGTATAATTGGAGCATAATTGGTGCCAATTTCCTCTTACAACAGGACAATGACCCAAAACACAGCTAACTATGCAAGAACTATTTAGGGAAGAAGCAGTCAGCTGTTATTCTGTCTATAATGGAGTGGCCAGCACAGTCACCGGATCTCAACCCCATTGAGCTGTTGTAGGAGCAGCCTGACCGTATGGTACGTAAGAATTTACCGTCAACCAATCCAATTTGTGGGAGGTGCTTCAGGAGGCACGGGGTGAGATCTCTTCAGATTACCTCAACAAATTGACAACTAGAATGCCAAAGGTCTGCAAGACTGTAATTGCTGCAAATGGAGGATTCTTTGATGAAAGCAAAGGACACAATTATTTAAATAAAACATTATTTATAATCTGGTGAACTTGCCTATATTTCCTATTCATTTTGAAACTCATTTCATGTATGTTTTCATGGACATTTCAGGGACATGTACAGTGGGGCAAAAAAGTATTGTCAGCCACCAATTGTACAAGTTCTCCCACTTAAAAAGATGAGAGAGGCCTGTAATTTTCATCATAGGTACACTTCTAATATGACAGACAAAATGAGAAAAAAAAATCACATTGTAGGATTTTTAATGAATTTATTTGCAAATTATGGTGGAAAATAAGTAATTGGTCACCTACAAACAAGCAAGATTTCTGGCTCTCACAGACCTGTAACTTCTTCTTTAAGAGCCTCATCTGTCCTCCACTCGTTACCTGTATTAATGGCACCTGTTTGAACTTGTTATCAGTATAAATGACACCTGTCCACAACCTCAAACAATCACACTCCAAACTCCACTATGGCCAAGACCAAAGAGCTGTCAAAGGACACCAGAAACAAAATTGTAGACCTGCACCAGGCTGGGAAGACTGAATCTGCAACAGGTAAGCAACTTGGTTTGAAGAAATCAACTGTGGGAGCAATTATTAGGAAATGGAAGACATACAAGACCACTGATAATCTCCCTCGATCTGGGGCTCCACGCAAGATCTCACCCCGTGGGGTCAAAATGATCACAAGAATGGTGAGCAAAAATCCCAGAACCACACGGGGGGACCTAGTGAATCAAATAAAATAAAATTTATTTATATAGCCCTTCGTACATCAGCTGATATCTCAAAGTGCTGTACAGAAACCCAGCCTAAAACCCCAAACAGCAAGCAATGCAGGTGTAGAAGCACGGTGGCTAGGAATAACTCCCTAGACAGGCCAAAGCCTAGGAAGAAACCTAGAGAGGAACCAGGCTATGTGGGGTGGCCAGTCCTCTTCTGGCTGTGCCGGGTGGAAATTATAACAGAACATGGCCAAGATGTTCAAATGTTCATAAATGACCAGCATGGTCCAATAATAATAAGGCAGAACAGTTGAAACTGGAGCAGCAGCACGGCCAGGTGGACTGGGGACAGCAAGGAGTCATGTCAGGTAGTCCTGAGGCATGGTCCTAGGGCTCAGGTCCTCCGAGAGAGAGAGAAAGAGAGAATTAGAGAGAGCACACTTAAATTCACACAGGACACCGAATAGGACAGGAGAAGTACTCCAGATATAACAAACTGACCCTAGCCCCCCGACACAAACTACTGCAGCATAAATACTGGAGGCTGAGACAGGAGGGATCAGGAAACACTGTGGCCCCATCCGAGGACACCCCCGGACAGGGCCAAACAGGAAGGATATAACCCCACCCACTTTGCCAAAGCACAGCCCCCACACCACTAGAGGGATATCTTCAACCACCAATTTACCATCCTGAGACAAGGCCGAGTATAGCCCACAAAGATCTCCGCCACGGCACAACCCAAGGGGGGCGCCAACCCAGACAGGAAGATCACATCAGTGACTCAACCCACTCAAGTGACGCACCCCTCCTAGGGACGGTATGAAAGAGCCCCAGTAAGCCAGTGACTCAGCCCCTGTAATAAGGTTAGAGGCAGAGAATCCCAGTGGAAAGAGGGGAACCGGCCAGGCAGAGACAGCAAGGGCGGTTCGTTGCTCCAGAGCCTTTCCGTTCACCTTCCCACTCCTGGGCCAGACTACACTCAATCATATGACCCACTGAAGAGATGAGTCTTCAGTAAAGACTTAAAGGTTGAGACCGAGTTTGCGTCTCTTACATGGGTAGGCAGACCATTTCATAAAAATGGAGCTCTATAGGAGAAAGCCCTGCCTCCAGCTGTTTGCTTAGAAATTCTAGGGACAATTAGGAGGCCTGCATCTTGTGACCGTAGCGTACGTGTAGGTATGTACGGCAGGACCAAATCAAAGAGATAGGTAGGAGCAAGCCCATGTAATGCTTTGTAGGTTAGCAGTAAAACCTTGAAATCAGCCCTTGCCTTGACAGGAAGCCAGTGTAGAGAGGCTAGCACTGGAGTAATATAATCAATTTTTTTTGGTTCTAGTCAGGATTCAAGCAGCCGTATTTAGCACTAACTGAAGTTTATTTAGTGCTTTATCCGGGTAGCCGGAAAGTAGAGCATTGCAGTAGTCTAACCTAGAAGTGACAAAAGCATGGATTAATTTTTCTGCATCATTTTTGGACAGAAAGTTTCTGATTTTTGCAATGTTACGTAGATGGAAAAAAGCTGTCCTTGAAATGGTCTTGATATGTTCTTCAAAAGAGAGATCAGGGTCCAGAGTAACGCCGAGGTCCTTCAGTTTTATTTGAGACGACTGTACAACCATTAAGATTCATTGTCAGATTCAACAGAAGATCTTTGTTTCTTGGGACCTAGAACAAGCCTCTCTGTTTTGTCCGAGTTTAAAAGTAGAAAGTTTGCCGCCATCCACTTCCTTATGTGTGAAACACATGCTTCTAGCGGGGGCAATTTTGGGCCTTCACCATGTTTCATTGAAATGTACAGCTGTGTGTCATCCGCATAGCAGTGAAAGTTAACATTTTATGTTTTCGAATGACATCCCCAAGAGGTAAAATATATAGTGAAAACAATAGTGGTCCTAAAACGGAACCTTGAGGAACACCGTAATTTACAGTTGATTTGTCAGAGGACAAACCATTCACAGAGACAAACTGATATCTTTCCGACAGATAAGATCTAAACCAGGCCAGAACTTGTCTGTGTAGACCAATTTGGGTTTCCAATCTCTCCAAAAGAATGTGGTGATTGATGGTATTAAAAGCAGCACTAAGGTCTTGGAGCACGAGGACAGATGCAGGGCCTCGGTCTGATGCCATTAAGAGGTCATTTACCACCTTCACAAGTGCAGTCTCAGTGCTACGATGGGGTCTAAAACCAGACTGAAGCATTTCGTATACATTGTTTGTCTTCAGGGAGGCAGTGAGTTGCTGCGCAACAGCTTTTTCAAAACTTTTTGAGAGGAATGGAAGATTCGATATAGGCCGATAGTTTTTTATATTTTCTCGGTCAAGGTTTGGCTTTTTCAAGAGAGGCTTTATTACTGCCACTTTTAGTGAGTTTGGTACACATCCGGTGGATAGAGAGCTGTTTATTTTGTTCAACATAGGAGGGCCAAGCACAGGAATGACCTGCAGAGAGCTGGGACCAAAGTAACAAAGCCTACCATCAGTAACACACTACGCCGCCAGGGACTCCATCAGCAAGGGCATTGAAGATGAAACGTGGCTAGGTCTTTCAGCATGACAATGATCCCAAACACACTGCCCGGGCAACGAAGGAGTGGCTTCATAAGAAGCATTTCAAGGTCCTGGAGTGGCCTAGCCAGTCTCCAGATCTCAACCCCATAGAACATCTTTGGAGGGAGTTGAAAGTCCGTGTTGCCCAGCAACAGCCCCAAAACATCACTGCTCTAGAGGAGATCTGCATGGAGGAATGGGCCAAAATACCAGCAACAGTGTGTGAAAACCTTGTGAAGACTTACAGAAAACGTTTGATCTCTGTCATTGCCAACAAAGGGTATATAACAAAGTATTGAGATAAACTTTTGTTATTGACCAAATACATATTTTCCACCATAATTTTCAAATAAATTCATTAATCCTACAATGTGATTTTCTGGATTTTTTTTTCTCATTTTGTCTGTCATAGTTGAAGTGTACTTATGATTTAAATTACAGGCCTCTCTCATCTTTTTAAGTGGGAGAACTTGCACAATTGGTGGCTGACTAAATACTTTTTTGCCCCACTGTATGTCTTCATGGACATTTCTAAGTGACCCCAAACTTTTGAACTGTAGTCTAGGTTCCCCCAGCGTAATAAAAGAGGAGTGTTATGAGTGTTATTGCAGGTCTGAGCTGAGGGGGAAGTACATAAAAAAATCTATAAATGCAACAATTTCAAAGATTTTGCTGAGTTGCAGTTCATATAAGGAAATCAGTCAATTGAAATATATTCATTAGACACTAATTTATGGATTTCACATGGCTGGGCAGGGGTGCAGCCATGGGTGGGCCTCGGAGGGCATAGGCCCACCCACTTGGGAACCAGGGCCAGCCAACCAGAATTTATTTTTTTCCACAAAAGGGCTTTATTACCGACAGAAATACTCCTCAGCATCCCGCCCTCCCCCCTCTGATGATCCCGCAGGTGAAGAAGCCGGATGTGGCGGTCCTGAGTTAGCGTGGTTACACGTGGTCTGTGGATGTGAGGCCAGTTGGATGCCATTTTTTGCCTGTTTGTGGACCGCCTGTTAACTTGCATGATCCTTGCCATTCTCCTTTGACCTCTCTCATTAACGAGCTGTTTTTGCCCCCAGGACTGCTGACTGGCTGGATGATTTTTTGTTTGTCCCACCATTCTCGGTAAACCCTAGACACTGTCGTGCGTGAAAAGCCCAGGAGGTCGCCTAGCACTGATCATACCACGCTCAGTCGCATAGGTCACTAGCTGTTCAATCGAATACCTCGATGCCTGCTTTACATAGTAATGCCACGGCCACGTAGGAGCAATCCAAGCAAGCCACTGTCTGTAGGAGCATCCATTTTTGTGAACAAGGTGGTGTACCTAATAAACTGACAGGTGAGTGCCTTATTGTCACAAACACGGGATAGGAGCAGTGAAATGTGTTGTTTTACAGGGCTTCAGTCAGTCAGGGCCGGTGAACAAAGACGTGGTTGCTTCTTAAAATGGCACCCTATTCCCTAAATTGTGCACTTCTTTTGACAAGGGCTCTGGTCTAAAGTTGTGCCCTGCATAAGTGAAAGGGTGTCATTTGGGACACACTCATGTTGTTGACATTGGCAGGGCCTGAGGCACTGTAGCACTTTTCTCATTCAGGTGTTGATGCCAAATTAGGTCCATCATCAGGTCTCATTACTTCTCCCTCCTAAAGGAAAACAAGGGGCTTTATTGGCATTGGAAACATGTTTACATTTGCAAATGTAAGTGGAATAGATATTAAACTAAAGTGAAATAAATAATCTGAAATTAACATTTCAAATGTTATATTGCTGACTATGTACAGTGTTGTAACTATGCAAATAGTTGAATTACAAAAGGGAAAATAGACAGATCAATATAAACTGATTGTTGCATGTTGTGTTTTTTAAACATTTTTGTTGAAAGTTACAGTTCATATAAGGAAATCAGTCAATTGAAATAAATAAATTAGGCCCTAATCTATGGATTTCACATGACTGGGAATACAGATATGCATCTGTTGGTCACTGATACCTTAAAAAAAGTAGGGACGTGGATCAGAAAACCAGTCACCATTAGCCTCATGCAATGCGGCACATCTCGCGCTGCATGAGAGTTGATCAGGCTGTTGATTGTGGCTTTTGGAATGTTTTCCCACTCCTTCAATGGCTGTGCAAAGTTAATGGATATTGGCAGGAACAGGAACATGCTGTCGTACATGTCGATCCAGAGAAACCAAAACATGCTCAATGGATGACATGTCTTGTGAGTATGCAGGCCATGGAAGAACGGGGACATTTTCAGCTTTGTATACAGATCCTTGCAACATGGGGCTGTGCATTATCATGCTGAAACATGAGGTGATGGCAGCAGATGAATGGCACGATAATGGGCCTCAGGATCTCGTCACAGTATCTCGATAAAATGCAATTGGGTTTGTTGTCCGTAGCTTATACCTGCCTATACTATAACCCCACCGTACCATCATCATGGAGTACTCTGTTCACAATGTTGACATCAGCAAACCGCTCCCCCACACAATGCTGTCTGCCATCTGCCTGGTACAGTTGAAACTGGGATTCATCCATGAAGAGCACACTTCTCCAGCGTGTCAGCGGCCATCAAAGGTGAGCATTTGCACACTGAAATCGGTTGCGATGCAGTCAGGTCAAGACCCTGGTGAGGACGACGAGCACGCCGATGAGCTTTCCTGAGACTGCTCCTGACAGTTTCTGCAGATATTCTTCAGTTGTGCAAACCCACAGTTTTATCAGCTGTCCGGGTGGCTGGTCTCAGACAATCCCGCAGGTGAAGAAGCTGGATGTGGAGGTCCTGGGCTGGAGTGGTTACACGTGGTCTCCGGTTGTGAGGCCAGTTGGAAGTACTGCCAAATTCTCTAAAACGACAGAGGCGGCTTATGGTAAAAAAGTTAACATTCAATTCAGTGGCAACAGCTCTGGTGGACATTCGTGCAGTCAGCATGTTAATTGCACGCTCACTCAACTTGAGACATCTGCAGTGTTGTGACAAAACTGCACATTTTAGAGACCTTTTATTGTCCCCAGCACAAGATGCACCTGTGTGATGATCATGCTGTTTAATCATCTTCTTGATATGCCACACATGTCAGGTGGATGGATTATCTCGGCAAAGGAGAAATGCTCACTAACAGGGATGTTAATATATTTGTGCACACAATTTGAGAAATACGCTTTTTGTGCACCTGTAACATTTCTGGGATCTTTTATTTCAGCTCATGAAAAAAGGGACCAACACTGCGTTCATAGTTTTGTTCAGTGTAGTTTGTATTGACAATGGTGTTTGCTTCACTGACTGTCCTTTTCTTGTGAAAACAGGTCACAAATATTGCTGCTGTGTTGGCACACTGTGGTATTCACGTGATAGATATGGGAGTTTATCAAAATTGGATTTGTTTTCAAATTCTTTGTGGGTCTGTGTAATCTGAAGGAAATATGTGTCTAATATGGTCATACATTTGGCAGGAGGTTAGGACGTGCAGCTCAGTTTCCACATTTTGTGGGCAGAGAGAGAGAGAGCGAGAGAGAGGGCTATGCCTACGGTGGCCTCTCTCAATAGCAAGGCTATGCTGATTTCCTTACTTTTGGGTCAGTCACAGTGTTCAGGTATTCTGCCACTGTAGTCTCTGTTTAGGGCCAAATAGCAGTCCAATGTGCTTAGTTTTTTGGCTAATTCTTTCCAATGTGTCAAGTAATTGTCTTTTTGTTTTCTCATGATTTGGTTGGGTCTAATTGTGTTGCTATCCTGGGGTCTGTTTGTGTTTGTGAACAGAATGCCAGGACCAGCTTGCTGAGGAGACTGTTCTCTAGGTTAATCTCTCTGTAGATGATTGCTTTCTTATGGAAGGTTTGGGAGTCACTTCTTTTTAAGTGGTTGTAGAATTTAACGTCTCTTTTCTGGATTTTGATAATGATCAGATATTGTCTGAATTCTGCTCTACATGCATTATTTTGTGTTTTATGTTGTGCACAGAGGATGTTTTTGGAAAATGATGCATGCAATCTTAATTATTGGTTTGTGAGTGGACCCTAGACCTCACAAACATAGAGGGCAATAACTGATTCAAGTATTCTTTGCCAGATCCAAATTGGGATGTCGAATGTTATGTTCCTTTTGATGGCGTAAAACCCACCACTAAGGTTTTCGTGACAGGTTAGTTAGCATGTGTAGGCTAATGCCTATTGTTAAGTGCACAGGCCTGTGAGTACAAGTATGATATAGTCACTGTGTTCAACTTGTAGAATTTCCCTCTCCACTGTGGATAGATAGACTACCTGTTAGAGACCATGAGCCCACCAGTGAGCGAGAGGAGGGCATTCCAACATATATTTATTTCTAAGTGGTACTTAAACAGGATAGTTGAGGCTCAGATTGAACAAAGGGCCTATTGAGAGCCCTGTTGTTTTTAGGTGAGTAAAGTCCTCTAGATTCTAACGGAGTACAGGGAGTGTAAGAGAGTCAAAGAGAGCACGGAGAGGATGCTTTTACAGTGGTCCTCATTTTACATAAGTTAACTTAACCCGCCAACAGACACTAGAGAGAGTGTATGTTCTTGTGGGTTTACTTTGGTCATTATTGCAGAATTATGTTTTGCACAGTTTGTTTCCTTCCCTAAAGAAGTGATCTAATTTAAGATCTACACCACAGAGCACGCAATCTTCACCATGTGATAACTAACAAAACCTGATGTGAATTTCAATGTCCAACAGATGAAAACATTAACTTATGGCAGGCTGAGACTGAGCAGATCCCACCTGGGTCATTACTTTTCAGATGAGATTTCAAGAGGAGAGGAGAAGTAATCTGTTCTCTAATTGTATAGATGTTTACTACTTCCTTCCTTCTGAAAATAAATAAGAAAAGGAAATTAAATGAACAAGTCTCCTATAGGTTGATTTAGTGGGTGTAGCCGTATTTAAACGTGCTAGTAAAAGCCTTCACTTCTGCTACCATGGAAACCAGCATGCTCAATATACAATGCCGAGATGGCCTTCTGCTCAGGGACCTTTACGCAGTCATTCCCGCTCTCTTTGGCATCTAACTCTTTCCCATTCTCTCTTTCTCTCGCTCGCTCGCTTTTTCTTTAACTGGCATGTACGCAAGTTGACGCAAGTGTATACACACACACATACACACCAGAAATCTATATCTGAGCCTTCCTCTTCCCTCTCAGTGTAATTCAATCAGGAAGATGCTGTGGCCTCTAGCAACAGGACATGACGCAGAGACAGATGTGCATAAGCCTGAATAAGCCACGATGCTGAATTAGATATGGGCCTCTCTCATGACTAGACAGTACATAGGCATAATAAAGGGACTTGAATGATGTTGAAGGGAAGTTGAGTGAATGTTGTTTCGACATATCATTGTACCTGACCTATATAACACTTCAAAACCTGTCCTCAGACAGAATGTATATTATAGCCTGTTTTTTAATCATTGTCTTTTCATTAGAGGAGTAGAGCATTGTGTGTGTGTATGGCTGTGTGTAGATGGATATGGCGTCCGTGTCTATGAATGTGTGTATATCTCAATGTAGAGTATAATGTAAATTCCATGATTGTGATTCAGTGTGCGTTATGTTTTCCCTCTCTGTTTCAGAGTGCGGAGGAGCACTGTGCATTTGTCAGCGTGGTGAGCTGCAGCCTGTGTGTGTTCCTGGCTGTGTTTGTGCTGGTGTGTACAGAGACCCTGACCCAGCGCTGGAGGAGACTGCTGGGTCTGGTGGTCTGGGCCACTCACCTCACCATGGGATTCACCTTCATCTTCAGCGGACCCCTCATCCTGCCCTGGGACCAGGTATACACTCTCACTCTAAATAAAGGTTGCACGACAAAGCCTGTTGGCTTTCAAAATAAATGTTTGAAGCCCATGTCGTGGTAATTATTCTAATCAAAGGAGAGACTTTTAGATTTCTTCAAAACCATCAAACTTTATTAATAATTACTGCAGTAATAGTGTTAATGGTCACCCAATGGTGTGGAGTTAAAGCCCAAATAAACAGGATTCGTTTACAACTTTTCATAGTCTTCCTGAGTCCTTGTGACGAAGAACAGATACGTGAAATTATACAAAGGTACATTGCGCTCTCATTCAACAGATATCTGTCTCTAGTTCATTTACTGCTTGTTTATACAGAAATACTAATGCAACATAGGATTCTAAGCCCTTCCCTCAGAATGATGGAGTCCAGTATTCATCTGCTGTATAGGATAAATTAACTGGAGATTGGGTCCCCCTGGCACCGACCGACAGGCACACAGACACTAATCATGGAATGGAATGCAGTCTTTAGGTTATCACCAAGCCATGGTAAATCTACTGTCAGCGTTAACACAGACACATGAGAGTTCAAAGAACCCTATTCTGTTGCCTCTAAGAAAAACAGTATGAATGTACTAATATAAGAATACATTCTAATATAAAAGTAATGTGATTAACATAATGATGTATTTCTATGACACCCACTTCCTTTTGTCCTCTTACTCTTTTCCTCCATCTTCGCACCAGACAGTTTATTAGGTACACCCATCTAGTACCGGGTCGGACCCCCCTTTACCTCCAGAACAGCCTGAATTCTTTAGGCATGGATTCTACAAGGTGTAGCGTTCAAGCGTTGTGCAATTGATATCAATGGACCTAACGTGTACCAGGAAAACATTAGCCACACCATTACACCACCGCCACCAGCCTGTACTGTTGACACCAGGCAGGATGGGGCCATGGACTCATGTTGCTTACGCCAAATCCTTACTCTGGTCATTATATTGCAGAATTATGTTTCACACAGTTTCTGTTTCCTTCCCTGAAGAAGTTGTCTGATTTAAGATCTACCCCACAGAGCACTTCTCCATGTGATAACAAACAAAACACTCAGTGGCCAGTTTATTAGGTAGGCCACCCCGTTCACGAAAATGGTTCGCTCCTACAGATAGTGAGTCATGTAGCCGTGGCTTGCTATATAAAGAAGGCAGACAGACATCAAGGCATTCAGTTACTGTTTGATTGAACGTTAGAATGGGAAAAATACACCATTACAGCACTGCCAACTGATGTGAATTGTGATGTGAATTGAAATTCACATCAGTTGGCAGTGGTGTAATGGTATAGGGAATGTTTTTCTGGCACACGTTAGATCCCTTGATACCAATTGAGCAACTTTTGAATGCCATATCTTGTAGAATCCATGCCCTGATGAATTTAGGCTGTTCTGGAGGCCAAGGGGCAACGACGATCATGCCACTCTCTGTTGCTTAGGTCACTTATTTAGCCCATTCTAACGTTCAATCGAACAGTAACTGAATGCCTTGATGCCTGTCTGCCTGCTTTACATAGCAAGCCATGACTACATGACTCACTGTAAGAGCGAACCATTTTTGAGAACGGGTTGGCCTACCTAGTAAACTGGCCACTGAGTGTACATATATGATATACACACATGAACAGAAGCATTAAAAAGTTATATTTGTCTAGTTATAGCATATCTTGCCAGTACACTGAGGTGACAGTTGTCCAGTAAAACCACTTGTTCTTTGGATAGTGCTGCCAATCCGAGACTCTTTCCCCACAGTGTTTCATGTCATATCAGTCTGACCTATCTCTCTCTCTCTCTCTCTCCTTTTCTCCTGTAGGTTCCCTTCTTCCTGTTCATCATCTTCACAGTGTACACCATGCTGCCTTTCCAGATGTGTTATGCTGTGGTGCTCAGTGTGATCTCCTCACTCTCTCACATCATGGTCCTCACTCTACGCCTCACTGTCTTCAACACCCAAGATCCCAGCCCCTTTCTTGCCAATCAGGTGTGTTATTTGTTATGCTGTTAGTAACAATTATACATGTGTTACGTGATCTCCTGGTGATGCATAACGTTATGTATGTTCACAATGTTGTGCTTTAAATAGTTTTCTATAAACGGGAAGTATCACTGTGTGTGTGTGTGTGTGTGTGTGTGTGTGTGTGTGTGTTTTAATAACTCATGTGTCATGTTTGTTTCAACGAGATTGTGTGCTATAGTGTTGTTTTTGATGTCCTGTAAGGACTTTAAGGTCGTAAGACACATTTCTGTGAAAACAGACAATGCTTATGCTGTGCAGCTAGGTTGTAATGTCTGTCCCTCTGTCCCCAGCTGCTGTCCAATGCGGTGGTGTTTCTGTGTGGCAGTGTGGTGGGGGCCTTCCATAAGGTCCTGATGGAGAGAGCACTAAGACAGACCTTCCAGGATACACTCAGATGTCTGGGCATCCGCATGAAGCTGGAGATAGAAAAGAGACAACAGGTGAGAACATCTTATCAGACACTCTGCTATCTTCTTGATTTAGTTATTTAACCTTTAAGGAAAGACCCTTGAGAATAGAAATCTACTTGGCAAGGGTGATCTCCCAGGGGTGTCTCTTTCTGAACAGAGGCACACCCGACTGAATACAGGAAGTATGAAAGACTAATAAAAGTTAATAGTGTTAGGCTAAAATATTTGTTGTCATAATAGCACTGGCTAATTTTTACTTAATTTAAGACCAGCAGCCTTGTTGTTTTCTAGCTTGTATTTTTCATTACGATGATCAAATCCCCTTCAAATAAAATGTAATTAATGATTTTTTTAAGTAGATGTCTGTGTGTACTCCGTTAGTAAAAACGGGTGTCTGTTTCAAATGGATTTTTAACCATAATTGTTTTTCATTTAGAATAATAGTTGCTTAGGAAGTGACACCACACACCATGAGAGAGAGGAGGCCGCTGGCTGCTCTGTTGTCTAGCAGGACAGAATGGAATGATATAATCGTTAACATTTGAACCGGCTCTGTTCTACTCTGTTGTATTGAGCCTGAAAAAAGGAGCAGTGCCACAGGGGTTAGCCAAAGAGCACAGGCACCATAAATAAAGAGAAGAGGGAAGGGAGGGTTTGAAATGGGTCCCAACGCTGAGGTGAACAGTATTCCCTCCCTCTCTCCCTCCCACAGATCACTAAGCCATTGTTCTCTAGACCCAGTCAGATAGAATCTGCCAGATCAATTACAGCACAGAGCTGAGCTGACTGAACCAAATCAAGGCCACTTTGTGCAGAATGACTTTCCATGCTTTACGGTTTACTGGAAAACCTGCTCCAGTCATTTGAACCAGCAGGTGGTAATCTATCTGGGAGAGTATGTAGGCCTAACCAGTTGCCCCGTGACACTGGTCTTGGGTCAGTTTTACATTGCTTCCACTAATGGTTAAGGTTAGGATTTGATACTAGTTCTGTACCTAGGGGCAACTCCCCCCCCGATGAATGCAGACAAACCAGAGAGGAAAGATAGTAGTCCAGTGCCTCAGTATTGCATCATACGGGTGAACAGGAATTATGACGTGGTCAATGGGGATTGAAGAATGATTTCCTGAGACATCCTCTTATTAACTTCTTAGATTCTCATCTCACCTGACTCTATTCCATCCAGAGGCTCTCAAAGCAATGTTCTATCTGTCTGTTGACTGGCTGTACAACCAGACTGGCAGCACAATGATTATAAAGCTTTTAACAGTAATCTGAATGAATGGGGCCCTTGTTAGTGGAGTTACTAGATCAGCAAGACACTCTGACAGCTGGTTGATACTCAGATTGGGTTGGGTTCATGACCTTTTGTCTATCGGAAAGTGTGTGTGGTTGGGTGGGTGTGGTGTGTTGATGCTAACGTGTGTGCGTGCGTAGGAGAACCTGCTGCAGTCTGTGCTGCCGGTCTACATCTCCATGAAGATGAAGCTGGCCATCATGGAGCGTCTGCAAGACTGCAAGGACAAAGAAGAGCAGCAACGACTCGTCAAAGACAACAACTTCCACAGTCTCTACGTCAAGAGACACGAGAACGTCAGGTACAGTACAACAATAGCCTGTCAAGGACTAAGAATATGACTGAGAAGCATACAGCCTGTTCAAATAACCTGTTATGTTCTAAGAAAATTACTAAGAAACATACAGTAGAATCCCATCCTTTGCCTGTCACTCATTGCCTGTCAAACTAAGCACGGTTTTCAGTCTACCAAATAACACACATGGAAAATATTTATCCAACCCAAATGTTCTCTTGAACGAAACTCCGCTTTTGGCTTTAGCTTTTACATTTTGGCTATTTTTCTGCTTCTGGAACGGCCTAGTACATCACCGGGGCCAAGCATTCTTCCATCCAAGACCTCTATACCAGGTGGTGTCAGAGGAAGGCCCTAAAAATTGTCAGACTCCAGCCACCCCAGTCATAGACTGTTCTCTCTGCTACCGCACTGCAAGTGGTACTGGAGAGCCAAGTCTAGGTCCAAGAGGCTTCTGAACAGCTTCTATCCCCAAGCCATAAGACTCCTGAACAGCTAATCAAATGGCCACCCAGACTTTTTGCATTGCCCCTCCCCCCTTCTACGCTGCTGCTATTCTCTATTATCTCTGCATAGTCACTTTAATAACTCTACCTACATGTACATATTACCTGGACACCGGTGCCCCCGTACTTTGACTCTGTATATAGTCCCGTTATTGTTATTTACTGCTGCTCTTTAATTATTTGTTATTCTTATCTCTTACTTTGATTTTTTTTCTTAAATCTGCATGGTTGGTTAAGGGCTTGTAAGTACGCATTTTACTGTAAGGTCTACACCTGTTTATTCGGTGCATGTGACAAATACGATTTGATTTGGTTTTGAAATTGTGTTTCCATAGCTAGGGACTTGAAGTGCAGAATCAGTTGCTTTGTGAGAAGGTGTTAAAGTTCACAGTTAGCCATTGTTATGTAAATGCCAGCTGAAAAGTACCAGTGGCCTGGCTTTGGCCCCAAGTGAGAGCAGGTCCGCAGGATTCATGGCCCAGTGAGACCCGGTGCCGGCCCGCAAAGATGGAAACAATAGTCTGAACACTGGGTTAAATCATATTGTCACGATCTTCGTTGGAAGCATACTCGGACCAACGTGCAGCGTGATCTGGGTTCCACATCTTATTTATTGAAGTAAGTGAACCGCACAACAAAACAATAAAGAAACAACGAAACGTGACTACGTGGTGCACATGCACAAAACACACAATAATATCCCACAAACACAGGTGGGAAAAATGCTACTTAAATATTATCCCCAATTAGAGACAACGATTACCAGCTGCCTCTAATTGGGAATCATACAAATCACCAACATAGAAAAATTAAACTAGACTACCCCCTAGTCACGCCCTGACCTACTCCACCATAGAGAAACAAGGGCTCTCTATGTTCAGGACGTGACACATATGTTGCATGTGTGCTTTGAATAGTTAGTTTGTGTTCTCTAAATGTATTAATTTAATTTCCCCTAACATCCTCTGACCCCGAGGACTGGAGTTGCCCATCACTGCTCTGGGCAGTCTATTTACACTCACAATGCCCAGTCAGTTCTCATGGAATTTAGCATAACAGTGTTAGCTGAGCATTGACCCAGATGAGGCCTTTTGTTTTATGGGCATTCATTTAGAAAGTGCTGACAGACATTGGCTTTGTAGCCTATCCAGTGAACCTTGGCAGATGGCTCAATAGATTCCCTAAGTTTTAGACTCTGCTTACAGACTGTACTGTACCTTCTACCTTCCTGGATAAAGAGGGAGCCCATTTGTTGCCCAAATTAAGGTCAACACGGTAACACTCTTCGATCTTCTCAGTAGCCTAACAAACTGACATTTGTAACTACCTGGTTGATTTGATGATACGTTTAGACCCATAATTAATGTGATTTCATAGAAAAGGAGGGACATTTAAACTGTCTGATCTGAGAAGGCCTTGTGAAGATCAGACTGTATCATGTGCTGCTGTGGCTCGGCTAGTGATGAATCCTCATTTAAGCCCTTTGGTGATACTGTGAATTATAGCCCAACCACCTCCCCATTTGATCCTTGTAATGACACAAGACATGCTTGTCATTAGACATGTTCTTTCCAAGGAAACACCTGGTTGTTGTCAGTCAGAGTTACTGGGCAGCCATGGTTCTCTGGTCTGGTCTGCTTGGCAAGCAACAGGCTAATGTTAGCTACTTTAATGAGGACTGACCTTGGCAGCAGTTAGCCCTCTGAGCCCTGGTAATGAGCCAGTGATTAGGCTGTGGCGGCTGAATGTGTGGTGGCCTGGGTCAGGTGCTCTGTGTGGAGGATAGGGTTAACAATAAGCTTATAGCACTTCCAATTAGTGTACAGTGCAGTGCTTCCCCCATTATTTTTTGTCAGCAGCTGTGGCAAAGTTAGCATTGTGGTGGTGGGGGGGCGTGTTAGTGGATGTGGCCAATGGCAAACATTTTAGTGGCTGTTCTACACATTTTAGTGGCTGTTCTACACATTTTAGTGGCTGTTCTACACATTTTAGTGGCTGTTCTGCACATTTTAGTGGCTGTTCTACACATTTTAGTGGCTGTTCTACACATTTTAGTGGCTGTTCTGTACATTTTGCCATGGACGGAGAGAACACTTTTACAGTTTTAAAGCTAGTTCTCTGCAATTTAAAACTTTTGGTTACTACATGATTCCATATGTGTTATAGTTTTGATGTCTTCACTCTTATTCTACAATGTAGAAAATAGTCAAAATAAAGAAACCCTGGACTGAGCAGGTGTATACAAACTTTTGACTGGTACTGTGTGTTTTAATCATATATTTTGGAGTGGAGGCAACGGTGCTGGTAAATGAATATAGGAAAAACACTGCTGTAGTTTGTCTTTGAGCCAAACCCCTTAGCACGATCTCCCTTCAACTCAGTCTTCACCTCCTCTCTAGCCCCATAGGATTACTGTTCACCCAGGATAGGACCTACAGCTGTAATCAGTTATCCCCACTCCATTTCAACACCCCAGGAGTCAACCGTTATCTGACAATGACACCCTTGTTTAGTGATACAACAACATCAGAGGGATTAATCAGTGTAGCGGCCAGCCCGGCCGTATCCATGCAGACAACAGGTTTCATTATGACACTGATGTCTTGACCCCATATGTCCTGGGTCGGTCGTGATCAGTAAGCATGAAATGCAAGAAAATGCTTGGAAACTATGTGCAACAGGGAGGGACCATCTAAACTTGTCCAATAATGAATACTTCTTGTTTTCTTTGGAAACCGTGTGTCTTAATGAACACACCCTTGTTTTTTCTCTTTTTACAGTATTCTGTATGCTGACATTGTGGGCTTCACCCGATTGGCCAGCGACTGCTCTCCGAAGGAGCTGGTCATCATGCTCAATGAGCTGTTTGGGAAGTTTGACCAGATTGCAAAGGTGAGTTAATAATTTGTAAGATTTGCACCTTTAATTAAATTAACACTGACTTTTCACCTTTTATTTCATATTTAGCTACACTTTTACGCTTATTATGATAACACGACAGTGTAGTAATGCATAATCCACTTGTTATGTGGCATTAATCAGTGCTTGCTTCATCATAATAATTCTAATAATATATTTATTTTATAGAGTGCATTTCATGATACAAATAACCTCAGATAGTTAAAAACAAGTACATTTAGTTCTTGGGCTGGACACGTATGGATGTGTTGTGTGTTTGGTTCTTCAGGAGAACTTCTGATACCTTGTTTGTGTTAATGCTAAATCCAGTTGACATGTCTGCTTCTTGGATGGTCTTCATGGTCTGTGGTATTTTTCTATTTTAT